>NW_021135425.1:399682-449699 GCF_004193835.3 Ostrinia furnacalis
TTTTTTTTTATTGTCCTGCATATTATAAATTATATAAAATAAGTAAACGATATGTTTTAATTAATAAACCGTTATTATCTTGCTAAAAAGTTGATAAATTTGCAAAAATGCATTGTATAATTACCATGTTTCATTGCGCTACCGTTATCCACATTTTTTTTTCTAAGTCCGAGCTTTACCTGAGAACCAAGTGATGTACACTAATCTTGGGAGCCGCGCGGGTCAGCTTATATGAGAATTATTGATGAAATGCTGTCCATCGGCTCAATACAGAGGTTTAAACATAGGTCTGACTCGCGGTCATCATTGTCCGACGCGGCCCGAACGGAAAGTTAAAGTGTCGCCCATCATTGTCCCCCATGGCCCGAACGGAACAGTGCCATTTTTAGGCTGGCAGCGAAGGTGTTAAAATCAAACTCACTATTATAATTACTGTTTTCTAATCGCCTTGAGAAAATGTAATGATACCTAAATTAGTTAACCAAACGTAAAATTGCGGTCGTTTCGTATCAAAATATTTTATCGGTATGTTTTAGCTTGTATTTTAAATATGCAATCTGATCCTTTCAAACCTGAGTTTCGAACTCACCAAGCTTAGCTCCCGGAAGTCGCTGAACGTGTACTAGTCTTATCTCAAATCGAAACTGTAGGGCTACGCAAGAAAGCCTACAGGCGCATTTCCGTCCTTCGTACGTCATGAACTTTACGGATATTCGTTGGATAGTGGAAGGTGGTACCTACAAACTGGAGACAGAGAGAAAGAATAGAAATAGTAATAACTTTATTGGACACAGTAATAACATTTACAACATTAGCTACAGGACAATACACAGCATATTTATCGTGACATGATCGAGAAAGGGCATGTTAAGAAGCTGGTCTTCCACAGACACCTTTGTTGTTGGTACCTATAGCGCATCCATAAGAGGAGACACCGACACGCGAACGTAGTGAAGTAAATTCGATGTCGCACCCTTCCTTCCCCTTAACCTGTCGTTTCCGGGACCCAGGTATGCGTAAACTTGCACAACAACCCAAAACACAATTGGGCGTTAAAACCCTCTTAAACACCATTTTATGTACTTAAAAGGTTAAACAAAAAATAAAGGAATATTATCGCTAATTTTATTAACTGTGCCATTCTGACTGTGCTGTTAAGCAAGAGTTGGTTGCTGAGAAACTACTTTTTTCTGTGACCGAAACATGACTCTTCTCGCGACGCAAAAAACGATGAACAGCTTATAAATAACTGATAATTTCTCTTTGACACGGTTCCCTGATAAATTAACATAATAATGAAGCATGTTTACGTATAATGAGGCGTGTACGTACGGCGTATATTTTCGTACCTAATTTATTTGCTCGTTTACTCCATTAGTCAACTCAAATTACACTTCTAGTTATCTAACACGCATATAGAGCAGCTGAAATTACCAGTAATCATGCAGCAGGTAATGATTTAATTGCAGTGTGTGAAAAAGGAAACGTCCTACTTTAATGTCTAACCACTCCATTGAGCCTTCGGTTAAGGCGCGTTATAGCAGCATTAAGTATATTAATATTTTTATTTCAATGACTTGTATGAGTAATGTCCTTTTGAATACTGCTTTTAATGACTAACATTCATTCATTATGCATCTTTATCAAACTATGCTAAGTCTTGTTACTTACTCTTGTGTTTTATTTGATAATTTGCAACTTTCCCAAGTATTAAGTCGTTAAATGTTTTGATTTCCCAGAAGATAAAAAGCATAAATCTGTAAGTCAAGAAAATGGTTGGTAACATTTATTTAAATAAAATAGATCTCTATTTTTCTGTAGCTCTACAAAAACACTGGAGGATAACAATATGAAGAAAGGAAAACGGTTTATCTGCCCACACTATTGGACCACTTTCCCACGACATTTTCTATAAAGACTTTATTTGTTTGGTGTTTATCTTCAAATATCCAGATTGTCTTTTCATTTACGACGTTCGTGTCGTCCTTTACGGTTCGTGTTTCGACTATCAAGCGGTGGCCATCGCAGGCATCGGCTAATAGCTTCACATTCTGAGTGAGTAATGCGGTCCCTAATGGGATGATGGCAGCCGGCGCACGGTGGAAATATTTATAAAGCGGCGGAATCGGCGCGCCGACATGCAACTAGGGTTGCCAGGTTTTTAGGGTCTTGTCCGGCCTGTCCGGCTTTTTTTAGGCTTTTTATGTGGCTGCTGCGCCAGGCGGAAGTCGAGCCACAGAATAATATCAAGCGCATGCATCAGGATGTTGAGGAACCGATGATAATAGTACTCGCTCGTGAGCTATGACACTAATTGCTTTTAGGGTAAAATGTCCAGCCAAATGAAGCACATGAGTCCGGCTTTTGTGTTTTTGGACCTGGCAACCCTGCATGCGACGGGACCGGACCGGCGCGCCGACTGTTTGCCATCGCATTAGACGAGCCGATAAGACAGCCCTTGGTTCGGTACACATTGGAGAGGTATAGAAGAGCCGTTGTACTTGATGAAAATGTACCAAAAAACTTCCGTTTAATACGGCGGACTCGAGTTACTAAAAATAGTTTACATGTGGGAATTTCGATCTCTTTTGATAACAACATAGGTCTTTTCCACTGTGCATCTTTAGATTGTTTTAACTTAACGGTTAACAACTCATAATTTACTTTCTCATAAGTCCTACCAAAATACGTCTTCCGCTTTCAAATTTTCATACATCGATGACATGATAACATTAATCTCTCTTGAACTTGCAATAAATTGGGACTAAACTGCAAATAGGTACTGCCAACAACACGACACGGGACTATTCCCACCTCACATTCCCACCACTGCAACTCCTGTAAACACTGCAACTCCAATAAATACTTACAACACAACAGTGGAAGACTTCCATGCCAACAGTTAACAAACATCGTTTCGTTATTGTACTTTAATCATCTATTGTGTCACGTGTCCTGCTATGTCCCTCCGCTAAGAAGTATCAAATGGGTCAATACAATCGCCCCTGCTCTCCGTTGCTTTTGATTAAGATTAATGTACAGTCGTCAGCAGATCCCACCTAAATGACGATACATTTTGAACTTTGGTCCATTTAGAATACGTTCAATATCTATTGATTGATGGCTAGGAAGCGTCGGGCAGTATTTCTGTTCCCACCTTCAGTATGTCTTAGCCGCCTAACGCAAATAGCACATACATCACACTTCACACCCACGCAAGCGGTCCCTTTACCCGACTCGGTAAACGTTTATTTGGTTGTTCCGAGACTGATAAATAGCCCTAACAATAACGTCGCTTTTAAATTGCTGCTAACGCCGAGAACGCGTATCTAGAGGTTAAGGCTCTGGCCTGGTTTCTGAATTGAAATTTCCAACTAAACTTCCTACTCAAGGATGAATTTAATGTGAAACTTTATACTTAATTAAAATATCATCTTCTCAGGTTGGGTTTTTATTGGGGGTCAAGCTAAGATCCTGGTTACACAGGAGTTACAGTCGGGGGAACAAGAGGTGGGAATAGTCACGTTTTCATTAAAATATGAGCACGCTCATACCAAAAATCTCAATTCAGAAACCGGAAAGGAAACCTTCGTCTTCTTGTAAAACTGAAATGATGTAGAAAACTTCCAATAAGATTTTAGGGCCAGTAGATGTCATTTCCGCAGAATTTCCGCAGAATTTCCGCAATAAAAAATGGTAATTCCGAAGCTATTTTTCGTACGACTAAAATAATCGAACAATTCGTAAATCTTTGTACTGTTTCAGCTTTCAAAAATAAATGGTAAAAACACGTTCTTTCAGAAGAATTCGAATGCGAGATTTATATCACCAATGACCATTTTAATATTGGGTTGGGAATCAACGAATTAGTCAATAGTGTAAATGATAATTTATTTATTCCTGAATTTGAGATCAATTTAAAGAGAAATAGTTTTAAATAGACTATTCTAAATTGTAAATGAAAACTACAATGGTAAATAACTCAATGCAGGCCAAATGAAGGCCTTTTATACACCTAATTCATTCCTTTACATTTTACACACCTTTACGAGCTACAATATTCCAAATGGAATTAGCGATCAATCATTAAATCTAACTGCATACATACATTATTATTACTTGACGTATTTGTTACAAGGAAAACTAAAAACACGCGATCGGTCAGGTAACAAAGGCGGAAATTAACTAATAAAATTAGTTTTAGTACTTACAATAAATAGTTTAAAACTAAACTTGGACCTAAATATAAAAATATCTAGATCAAACTTATTTTAGGAAGTCGATCGACAGAGTAATTATTAAATTCTAGGAAAAATATTTTGGACATTGAATTCCTTGAATTACTTTTGCTATAAATACCTAACGGTATGTATTGAAATCAAGTTTATTAATTGCTACGATTCTTTTATGTACTACGAGTAAAGTAGGTCATTTACCAACTTATTAATGCTTTTTCATAGCTTCTTTTTTATTGGGGCCTTTTGTGCCTAAATTCTATTGAGTGGTTGGTTGTTACTTGTTATTTTCTCTCCTTCATTCTTTGAAGTCTAATACTTATTTTATTACAGCCAGTATTTCTTTGTCTTTTCGTTGTCCCTTATTTACCGCTGATCTAATTTTTGATTGTTTTGGCATAGAGATGCTTGCTTATATCTGGGAAAAATTCGGATAAAGATTAAAGAACAAGAAAATGTTTATTTTCGCTCTTGTAGCGGAGTTTTGGGCTGCTGACACTGTCTGTACTTAGGTTTGTTGTGGACAAGACAAGAAGAAGAACCTTTGCCTTTTTACTTCGGTTACCTAATTAGAAATTCTATATGGATGATTCATACTTCATTGACTTCATCATAAACTATAAATCCTATAATATTATAGTAACTTACTTAATATGTTCATAGGTTGATTGATAACCTCAAATCAAAGGGCACAGATAAACTTTAATACAATACCGCGTCATGCTTAATTCAAATGCTGTGGTGGTGATATCATCTGTGCCGCCAACAATAAATAAATTAGCTCATGCCGCCGCATAATTTCCCGCCAACATCAAGGCTTCACAAAAGCCCTCCACAGAAGTATGAGGGCTCTAAATTGCGTTGTCGAGGCTGATGGCCCTCGACTATGATAAGTAAACACCCTGTCTACCTCCTCGAGGATATAACAAAACAGCGTGTAAACAAAGACGTTTCGTTACCCCACTCGACTTGCCAGATGTGGGGTTATCGGCGACTGGGGGCTTGGGGTCAGCTTGTCAAACCGGTAAAGAACCGCGCTTCGGATCCGAAGTCCGCCGTTAAAATGAATCGCGAATAAAATGGAGGAAGTTGAAAGAGTTTCATTGAATTTATAAAGAAGGAGGAAATAAGGACAAATTCTGTAGAGTATCATACAAATAATTTTGCGTTTATTACGAAGAAGTCATGGTCTAAAAACAATAGTGTGCTGTGTGAAATGTGTAAAAGTAACATCTAAGAAACGTAAAAAGAGATTTCCACATAATACCATCCCATTACCAATACATTATTGTTCTAGATTCTGGAAATAAGCCCACATTTTGTTGGATCTCAATTCCACGAAATCCTCCCAGTCGTTAAAACAAGGAGGAATTTTCTTAATCTTGTTCCTTTATCGTCTTAAACTAAGCAAAAAGCCTTGTCTATGATCATTTCTGATAATAACTATCATTATCGGTTTTATTGAAAGTATTCGATGTTCTATAATTATTAATAGCTGAAATGCACGCCAACTTAGTTTTTGTATCATCAAGTGAAAATGCAGAGTTATAAATCAATCGCAGTTTATTTCATTGCAACAACAAACAAAGTAAATCGAATCTACTATGTGACCTTTAAGTTCTTGTTGTTTGCCGATGCCTGCAGTTATTGGAACAATTTTATTAGCCTACAGAGCAAGCTTGGAACATTGCGTTGCGCGCTACAATNTTTTGATTTTGATTTTAAGCAAAGCTTGTACTATGGGTACTAGACAACGGATATAAAGTATAAACATACTTAAATACTTTTTTTTTGTAAATACATACTTATTATACATAGAAAACACCCAGTCCAATACAAACAATTATGTTCATGCACACAAATGTTTGTACTGTGCAGGAATCGTACCCGCTACCTCCAGAATAGTAGTCCGTTTCGAACCACTACACCAAACGGCCGGCAAATGTTCATAGGTTGATTGATAACCTCAAATCAAAGGGCACAGAGAAACTTAATACAATACCGCGTCATGTTTAATTCGAATGCTGTGGTGGTGATATCATCTGTGCCGCCAACAATAAATAAATTAGCTCATGCCGCCGCATAATATCCCGCCAACATCAAGGCTCCACAAAAGCCCTCCACTCCACAGAAGTATGAGGGCTCTAAATTGCGTTGTCGAGGCTGATGGCCCTCGACTATGATAAGTAAACACCCTGTCTACCTCCTCGAGGATATAACAAAACAGCGTGTAAACAAAGACGTTTCGTTACCCCACTGTCCCCACTCGACTTGCCAGATGTGGGGTTATCGGCGGTTGGGGTCAGCTTGTCAAACCGGTAAAGAACCGCGCTTCGGATCTAAAGTCCGCAGTTAAAATGAATCGCGAATAAAATGGAGGAAGTTGAAAGAGTTTCATTGAATTTATAAAGAAGGAGGAAACAAGGACAAATTCTGTGGAGTATCATACAAAGAATTTTGCGTTTATTACGAAGAAGTTATGGTCTAAAAACAATAGTGTGCTGTGTGAAGTGTGACAATTATAATTTTAACTTTGCAATAAAAGTAACATCTAAGAAACGTAAGAAGACATTAATCCACATACATAATACCATTCCATTACCAATACATTATTGTTCTAGATTCTGGAAATAAGCCCACATTTTGTTGGATCTCAATTCCACGAAATCCTCCCAGTCGTTAAAACAAGGAGGAATTTTCTTATCGTCTTAAACTAAGCAAAAAGCCTTGTCTATAATCATTTCTGATAATAACTATCATTATCGGTTTTATTGAAAGTATTCGATGTTCTATAATAATTAATAGCTGAAATGCACGCCAACTTAGTTTTTGTATCATCAAGTGAAAATGCAGAGTTATAAATCAATCGCAGTTTATTTCATTGCAACAACAAACAAAGTAAATCGAATGTAGTGACCTTTAGTTCTTGTTGTTTGCCGATGCCTACAGTTATTGGAACAATTTTATTAGCCTACAGAGCAAGCTTGGAACATTGCGCGCTACATTATTCTGGATTGGAACAAATCTATTCAGAAACACGTGAGGAACGAGCGAGTAATAAGCCGTTTTGTATGCTCGTCGCCACTCGAATGCTAAAAATGTTTAGGTAGTCATGGAAACTCGTCACGATCTAACACTGCTTTGCAATGAAATAAGGTTATTGGATTTAGATAAAAAATGAGAAACGCCTGCTAAACAGGTCTAGTGCGGGAACGTTCGGGCGATATTTCAGTTGAGATGGGGTTTCTAAAGAAATAACCGATTTTGTTTATGATTTATTTATGTTCTTTTGCAAAGAGGAGTTGTTAAATGAGGATAGCAGCCAAGACAAATGACAATCTTTGAATGCCACTGATAAATCGCATAGTTAGCCATATTGTTAGTTGCTGATTATCCAATCACTTCGATCTTGTAATTATGTAGATTGATACTTGATACTTACCTAACAAAATACGTTCGAGCTACGAGTCACATGACATTATTAACTACTGAAACACTGGATTAATTAACTTAAATTCTTAGTAAAGTAATTTATCTACAGAACAGAATTAGTAGAACTTCAATTATTATTGATTCACAGTTACAAATCTCGAATCGCAAATGGTACGCTAAATCTAGCATGACTGTAATAAAAACCGTCGCATTATACAGCGAGCTTAGATTAATAAAACCTAGATAGATAGTCAGTGCACGAAAAGTGAGGCAGTTTTTAGGGAGCCGGCACGGCTTACTCGTAAACGTCACATGAACTGTCAAAGTGAAAAGTTGGTAAACACGTCCGACGAATTTTAATTAATTAAAACGGTNGCTACAATATTCTGGATTGGAACAAATCTATTCAGAAACACGTGAGGACCGAGTAAAGTAATAAGCCGTTTTGTATGCTCTTCGCCACTCGAATGCTAAAAATGTTTAGGTAGTCATGGAAACTCGTCACGATCTAACGCTGCTTTGCAATGAAATAAGGTTATTGGATTTAGATAAAAAATGAGAAACGCCTGCTAAACAGGTCTAGTGCGGGAATGTTCGGGCGATATTTCAGTTGAGATGGGGTCTAAAGAAATAACCGATTTTGTTTAAGATATACATACATATTATGTTCTTTCTTTTGCAAAAAGAGAAGTTGTTGAATGACGATAACAGCCAAGACAGATGACAACCTTTAAATATGACTGAGAAATCGCATAAGTTAGCCATATTGTTAGCTGTTGATTATCCAATCACTTCGATCGTGTAATTATGTAGATTGATACTTGATACCTAATAAGATACGTTCGAGCACGACACTATTAACTACTGAAACACTGGATTAATTAACTTAAATTCTTAGTAAAGTAATTTATCTACCGAACAGAATTAGTAAAACTTCAATTATTATTGATTCACAGTTACAAATCTCGAATCGCAAATGGTACGCTAAATCTAGCATGACTAATAAAAACCGTCGCATTATACAGCGAGCAATGAGCCGCTTGTACTCGTATTATGACACGACTCGGGCATGATTGCGCGCTGTCAATAAAGCAATAAGAAAGTCCTACGTGTTTTGATGTTGGGGAACTCGAAACACGAGAGAATGTTTAAAACATCGGGTCTCGTTAGTGCGGTGCCCCGGTGCTGCCCGCCTCCAATTTGTAGTTTTTTCGGGTCCGAGCGCTCGCAGCGCCGCGGGAACCCAGCGGGCGGTCCGCGAAACATTCGCTTTGTGAACCTTCGCTAGGTTCCCTTTCATGGAATCGCTTATTGTGCACCGCACTTATTGCCTCGCTTTGGACTCGACGTTGTTCAAGAATACAATTGCGATCGCCGGAGGGTTTTCAATCATATCTTTATTGTTCCTGTGGTGTTCGATACGTTTTTAACGAGCTGTTTGTAAGCGGCTACGTCTCTAAATTCCTCTCCGTTTGTTTTTGGTTCAATTACTTCAACCTACAAGTCTATTTAATCTGTGATTCCTATCTTTAACGGTCGGTTTCGATATTGATCTTCACATTGTCAAAATCAATGGAATTCTATTAATGCAATTAGAGTACCGTAATCTTTTTGTTAGCGTCTCCAATCGAATGAGTGCTGGCATTTTCTCGTTCGACGTTTTCTCCATTAAAATCACACGTATTAGCCTGAGAGCGGTTTAATTGAACACCGCGCGGAGGCATGCGCTCCTGGTGCGAGCGCTTCACAAACGTTTTCTTTTTACTCTCTTTCATCGTTCCGTCCGATTGCTTTTCGAATTTTTTCCTTTGTCCCTATTGTTGGAGTTTTCATATCCTTCTGTTTTCTGGATGGATTAATTTTAATTTGGATTCAAAGACTTCAGTGCTTCAATTCCCGTGTATTTGCTTTGTATTTTTTTGCTTTGGCTGTGAATTTATCATTTGGACATTGTCGGTGCCGATAGATGGAATATTTATCAGTGGGGTCGCGCTGGGATCAGGCCGCCCACTGGCAATTTGCCGTCCGCCCGAGGCTGGCCGCGACCAAGACGTGTTCTTAAACTAAACGCTATGCTAATGTAATGGAGCTCCATTTGATCACAGCCCACGGCCAATCTCAAATTTTCAATGAGACGTTTGTGGCAGCAACTTTATTAGATGATTTGTTCGCCGGTTAAAGTAATCGGGTAGCGGTAACGAACGACGTGCTCTGCCGATTAGCCATTTGTCTCTGAGATACAAACAGTTATTTAATAAATTCGTTTTACATGTTTATGCAAATTTTAAGAACGCGTTAGTTTCCAATTTTATTTTATCACCTTTGTAGATATTCGATGATTGGCCATTATGAGTCAGGTCGTTTCTTTTTCCTCTTATTTGTTGGACTTCCCGAAGCTTCTAAATCTGCGATAAACACCCACGAACTAAAATAATTGCGGTAACTGCTGTTACTCGAATAAACCTAAATTGCGAACTCAAGCGAGCAGCAAACTCTGGCAGCGGCTTCTAAGTAAATATTTGTTCACACTAATTCGCTCGGTGGTTGAAAGGTTTTTGTTGTCCGAAGTGATTCGTCGCCAAACAGCTCGATGGCGATCCGTGTCGGCCGACAAATCATGTTTACGTTTGAGCATTTATGCAACGTCTCAAGCCGGCATGTTTAACACTCAATTCACGTCTGTTTCTCAACCAGGTTATGTCTTTTCGCTCGGCAAAACCGGTATAATACCTACCTACGGGAGTGCTCGCATGTGTAGAGTAGCCGCGTCGTAAATCACTGCGCGGCGGTAATGCGTAGATAAGAGCTCTCTCATTTGTTTTCCCATTTCCCCAGAGAAATTTCTTAGCGACATTACCGCGGTAGGTGACGTAACGGCCAATTACGCCGACCTAAATCCCAGCTAGGAACTAAAATGTACTCGATGTTATTATAACTATTATCTTTTGATTAAATTGCTTAATGATGATCCTTTTAGTTTAGTAATAATTTATAACAGCGCTAGTTTGCAATTTAGATGGAAATTCAGTAAACGATGCGTTATTGGCGTCCAATGATGTATTATTTACACCAGATAATTGCATTCCGAGCAGTGCACGTATCTGTCGTCACAAATAATTAACAAATAATCCATGCAATTACAATTGGCGAAGCACAGCCAACATGGCCGACCCGGCACGCCAGCGCTTGATTAAGGCCAATTATAGTGTTCACGCGATTATACTGAAGCTTAGATTAATAAAACCTAGATGGATAGTCTTCATACAAACGCTTCGTCAAGAGTGAGGCAAAAATCTTATGTCATTAGTGTCAATTTTGTTGGGGAGTGTAGACAGTGAAGGCGATTTTCCCGAAAGCAGGGAAATTTTTAATACGGTTTTAATNGACGCCTCTTTCATTACCATGCCATGAATTGCCATGCCGTTTCCATGTTGGAAAGCTTAATGGCATCGGGCGGGGATGACTTTAGCCGTCGCGGCATGATTTCTACTCCGGCAAATTACTATTGTCAACGGTACAACGAAATTAGGTTTGTTTTACGCTATTGTGGGAAATTTCATTTCCTCTGCCTGTTGGATCAAAGGTATAAAGACCTAAAGCCGCAAGATTACGGTGAGAATGACCGCGTATAGTCCCTACTAGCACGGAATTTTTGTGACCTAATTTATCCCCCAACTAACTCGACGAACATGTCCAAAAAGGGTAACAAAAGAGTCTTTAAGAGAGCTCAGCAAAAGCAGGGACGATATTAAAACAATTTGTGGTTTAAAGGTCCATGAGGCAATCGCTTAAAAATATGATAAAGTTAATTGAGAGAGGTTACGTAAGGTGACTTGACGCCGCACAGGGCTCGGTTTGAGAGTTCCGATATTTGCTGATAACTCCCGCTTATCGGCGATACAAATTGACTGTCGTTAAGGTCCATTATTCAACTTCATTCTGTTATAATGGGTACACCAGGTGACCTCATGACAACAGTATTTAATTTTGAAACTGCTCACCTAATGCTTTATTTTATTACGTGTGATCATTCTAAAATCTTGCCATTTCTAGCAATATCGGTTCAAGATCAAAAGCTATGATTGGAAGATAATGAAACATTTTGCATTTTAATGTTGAAGACAAGAGTCGTTTGTTGGACATGATGTGCTCTCTAAATCGATAATTAATTCGATATTCATCGCGTTCGAATCGAAATGTAATCGAGTGTGGCGATCGGCGCGACCAGGGTTCCATGAGTGCGCAGGAGCGAGACAGCGCGAAGGTCGCTGGAACCAGTTTGGCGGGACGCGCAAGGTGCCGCAGGCCAGGTTAAGTGCAAGTATTAGCATCATCGTCCGCCCTTTCATGTCTGCTTATCTCCCGGTCTAGGCAATTTAAATGGGCCTATTCAATTGTGCCGCGGCCTGCAACGAGTGAGACACGTCATTATGCAGACAAGGGCACGGCATTCATTAGTAGGTACACCAGCGTGTTTTCTCTTTAAAAGCTTGAACAAACAGCCCTTTGTGCGGGAATGTTTGAAAATCGAAATACCTTTTCAACAAGTTCTTAGTTCTTTACAGAATGAACTTAAACGGTTTGCACGGACGTGCGAGCTCAAACATAATTTCAGACGCTATCACTGGAAATGGTGATCATTTTGTAATTGCAGTGTTGGCATCGAAATTGTATGCCAGTTCAAATGATCGCGGAACTTTCCAACTTAATTGAATGCCCAATGCAGCCTGAAACCTGTAAACGTTTTATTATAGTGTAGGTATTTTAATTAATTTGGCCTTTTGAAATCAAATGGAGATATCTTAATAACATTAAATTACAATACACATTTCATGTTGAAACCCTTTCACTTAAGCATTGAGTAGGATCAAATCTCATTACGCTGGGATCCTTAGCCCTTCCATAAATCATCTAATTTTGTATATTATGAAAACGTTTTAAACTTTAAAGCCTTTATATCTTAATAATTTATCCAGGCATAACTGTTATTTTATTACTTATTCAAGAAAATAATTAATTTTGAGTATCTAACTGTACAGGATGTTAGGTAAATGGGTATATGAGCCGACACTAGCTCATGTTAACATGGGCATACAAAAAGTATGGTGAAGTCAGAAAATTGATATCTTCATTTAAATTATTTTAATTTTCATACAAATCGGATTTTATAAAATTTATTTTGTATGAAAATTAAAAAAGTTAAAATGATGATATCAAATTTCTGACTTCACCATACCATTTATATGCCCATGTTAACATGGGCTAGTGTCGGCTCATATACCCATTTACCTAACACCCTGTATATCTGGGTAATTTCGTTAATGGTTTTCTTTCATCATTTTCATAGAGTAAACGAGTAAGCTTAAATAGTTATTATTTCATGAATTATCGAAGAAACTAGATTGCATTACATTTTCATGAGAAACTAGTACAAGACCACAAGTTTATAAGTAAATTTGCTACTAAATATATTTAAAGTTTGACTTTATTCTATCCATATGGCTTAATATCGTGTAATTCATTTCATATCATGTTTTCTCAGAAAAAAGCACCAGTCAGCAAGCGTAGTGTTCACAGAAATGTTCTCTCAAATAATTCAGAACCGAATTGCAAACTTTCTTCTGTAGTAAATAGAAAAGTAATATCGGAGTTTCTCGGATCGTCGGATCTAATTGGCCGTTTATAAACGGTGCGTGTTGCCATTTTTGAAACAACATTTCCCTATTTTCTAAACCTAGAACTAGAGGTGTTTTAGTAACTGTCTCACCTTACGGAATGAAACATGGGAAAACCTATTAGGTCATCGAGACTAAATTTTCCATTTATGTAATCATCCAAAAACTATTCCTTGAAGCCGCAGTTATTTTGTTTCTCTTTGTTTCAATGACAGGAAATCCGACAAGTGTGAAGGGCCCCATTGTATTCATTTTACAAATCAGTGTTATTTTTATTTTTTATCTAAGAACAAAAAAGTTTTCGCCTGAAAACGTACTTTTCTTGAAATGGGCTTATGAAAAGCCAACACCTGAAAATAATATCAGCATTTCTCTTTGTTTAATTTAGTGGTACAACCGACAAAATCTGGAGGCGCGAGGGTAGCTACGGTTGCCATGGCGACGGCGGCTGTCCCCGCGCCCCGCGGTGTATCGATCGCGCCCCTCCCTCCACTCCAAATCAAATTACCCGAGCGGAGCGCGCGCGACCGGTGCTGTGGTTCTGTGTTGCTACAGGAATGTTATGGAATTCCCTGATTTTGGGGAAATATGAATTAATTATTACCTAATTAATTTTTAATGTCCTTATCATAACCGCTGTTTAATTTTATCTTCGAATCAAAGCAAACGTATTACAATGGAAACTGACCCATTTCTGGTTGTTCATTATAATGTATTGGCTATAACAAAGACAGCACTACGTCATAGATACCATCTAACTACCGTTTGATGGATTAAGCGGCATTAAGTATTGCTATATTTTGTCTGAGGTTGTCGTACTCGGGTAAAGTGAACTTATCCGGTCAAGTAACTGACTTTACACGGTGTCCGGTTTTTGTCTTTTGTTTTCCTTTTCTTACAGGTTTTTTTTCTAGTCACAAAACTTATTGAGCCATTGAATTCAAGGTTTAACTATTTCCTTGTATGGTTTTTAAAAGTTTTTGTAAACTTTAAAACTTAAAAAAATAAGACAAACTTTTTGACTTAAATACCACAGTTATCTATCACGTCTGGCAATAATAAAAAGTAAAAAAATTAAAGAGATGTTACTGGTATTTACTACACGAAATTCCCGCCATTCGCCTTGACTCGACTCAATCAGCGTTGTATTGGCGTAATAGTATTTTAATTCTATCGGAGTTGGCGCGCTTTTCGCTCGGAACTTCGGAAGTCTGCGGCTTGTTTTCAAACCAATACGACTATTTTGGCAGACTTTCGCACTTACAATAATGGCTTTTGCAATTTGTAAGAGATGAAATTAATCAGAATAACATTAAAATTGATTACAATGATTTAATTGTATTTGTTTTTAAGACATTCTGAAGTCGCTTTTTACAAACACGAGGAATTCTGCTCGCAACCAATTTTTATGATAATGTAGAAGTTGAAATGAAAATGGAGTTGCCGTGAACAACGAGGACCACAGTCACTAACTTTGTAACAATCAGTTTTCCTTTTTTAACCATGATGAGTTTTCACTTCTCCTTATTATTTTAATTAGGGCTAATGAATTTCACGAAATATCGGTTACACCGGTTATCGTTATAGTTTCGGTCAAAGTTAGGTGGTGCAACTCAGCCTAAGATTGAGATTTAAAATAACTCAACAAAACTAGTTTTCGATGTAGAGTTCGTATTCTATTCATTGGTGGTCTGTACAATAGCCGATAACTCAAGTATTACTTAGGTAGGTATGTTAAAAACAAACTCGCATGTAGTTACTAAATAAAACTTTATTTGATCGAAACACAATAGCGCGTCTGTCGTGTCGGTTCCGCTTCACACGCCAATTTGATGGCGGTTCATGCTTATATCGCTCTTATTGNATGATAATGTAGAAGTTGAAATGAAAATGGAGTTGACATGAACAACGAGGACCACTAACTTTGTAACAATTAGTTTTCCTTATTATTTTAATTAGGGCTAATGAATTTCACGAAATATGATCATATCTAATCTTTTGACGTACCTACATTTGCGTAGTTGCTAAATATATAATTAACTAGCTGTGCCCGTGACTTCGTACGCGTGAAAAACCGTTTTATAGCAACATTTTTAATTTTTTCTCTGCACCTATTACTCGCAGCGTGATGGTATATAGCCTATAGCCTTCCTCGATAAATGGGCTATCTAACACTGAAAGAATTTTTTAAATTGGACCGGCAGTTCCTGACATTAGCGCGTTCAAGTAAACAAACAAACTCTTCAGCTTTATAATATTAGTATAGATTAGTGAAATTCGTCATAATGAAACTAAATAAAATTAAAATGTCTTTTGTAGTAAGTGGTAGTACTTATCTAATTTAATTAAACCTTGAGCAATCATTAATATTCCATCTCTATCTCTTCAATCAATTCATTAACAACCTAGGTCCCAGGCTGATTAAATACTTAAATACCGAGTAACGTTAATAACGAGATTATGATTGGAAACAAGACATTTGAACGCTTCTAAGGCTGGGTTGCACCATCTTACTTTAACTTTGACAAACGTAAAAAATCTGTCAAACTCCATACAAAAAACACCGGTTATCGTTATAGTTTCGGTCAAAGTTAGGTGGTGCAACTCAGCCTAAGATTGAGATTTAAAATAACTCAACAAAACTAGTTTTCGATGTAGAGTTCGTATTGTATTCATTGGTGGTCTGTACAATAGCCGATAACTCAAGTATTACTTAGGTAGGTATGTTAAAAACAAACTCGCATGTAGTTACTAAATAAAACTTTATTTGATCGAAACACAATAGCGCGTCTGTCGTGTCGGTTCCGCTTCACACGCCAATTTGATGGCGGTTCATGCTTCTATCGATCTTATTGNTCTTATTGCCATAGATCTAAAGCCTTTATTCACTCCCACAGTTCGTACAATTAATAAACTTGTTGAAGTTGATATAACTCGCTGATTGATTCGCCATGTGCAGTGTGACAGAACTAAAACAAACAAAACGAGCTTATCGCAGATTTTATAGCGATCGGCAGTTAAATCGATTATCGTATCGAATCGCCATGGAGGGGCCGACGCTCGGGGACATTTTAATGAGAGAATGCCGTGGTGGAGTAACCGACGGAACATTTGTCTCCCTCCGAATAATAGAGGCGCTGAAAAGATATTTATCAAAACTGCCGGCTCTCCTTGTTGGCTTATTTTATTTGCGATATTTCATCGATCTTTACGAAAGAAGGACGATAAACATTTGAGGGGATTAGGCTTACCCAACCGAAGTGAATTTATGAGGTTGCCTTGAAACGAAAACTTTTTTTTGTTATAAAGCTGCTCAAAGCTTTTGATTCCGAAACTTTTCTATTTCGAAAACTAGAGTATTAGTCTCTTTTTCTCATAATTAAATAAGTAAAATACCGCTCACAAAGAAAAAGCTCCCAAAACAAATTACCTACTAAGTTCATTTTAGTAAGATTTTCATCCACGCAGTATTTTAAGCTAAGGCTAAAAATCTGACAAAAATAAACACAAGATAGTTTCTTAAATGTTGTTGCCTCGGCCCTTTGGCCCTTTTCATTTACTGAAATGACTAAATTTAGTAACAGAAGAGCTTTCATCTCGAACACTACGCGTTATCCGCCAAATTACTCTTATGCGAGGACATTTGCCACTACACACAGTAAATTTGTTGGTAAACGATGTTTGTGTCGCGTGATTATGATGAGCGTGTTTTTGGGCTCACGCCAATAACGTAGAGTCACTTCAGCGAACCGACGACATGCCCTGGGAAACGTTTTTATTGCGCTTATGTGACTCATTTCAGTTTCATTTATCACTCCCAGCGATACGTTTGTCAAACAAAACTCCACTCACTGTATTTATGCACTAGTTAAGCAAATAAAATACGAATTCCTAACCGCAAAACTTGGAATAACTTTTTAAATTGCTCATGCAGTATACTAAATCAGAATTGTAAACGACGTTGGATTTCCGCCAATGTTACTTGGTTTCCAACTATCCGAGTATTCATAACTGCCTACTTAATCGAAATGCGGCTTTGTCATAGCCGTGCTAATGCTAACGACTCGGGGCGGGCTCGTGTGCTCGAGTTTCGGCTCTAAACTAAATAATTAGGCCGCCACCGCAGAGCTGATGCGAGCCACGTGTAAGTGTCGAGTATTCGAGATTAGGAAAGTGTTATCGAGTGACCTCAGGAGTCAGGATTTCAGAAGGGTCGTGCGCCAACCGCCGGGCTAGAACGTGTAGGTATTAACATGAGTAGAGAGCGGTAATAAACACCTAAGACGCAATGCACGTACGAAGCCACTTCGTGCGAACACAAATTGGTTTTGTTCCGCGATGAACGTGCTCCGTACGACGGATGGTCAGGTGAAGCACAAGCTTGACACAGCTAGAGCTGTTTGGAAAAAGATACGAGCTACAGTTAACAACATTTAGATGCTTGTGTTAACTTACCGTTGTCTGTTAAACTTAAAACTGTCAAGCTGGACTCATAAATGTCCAGGAACGATCGCTTCGCAGCTGCCACGGACTCGCAATGAGCTCTCTCCGATACTTAATTAGCTCCTTAAAACTTTTACCTTTTCTAATGGCACTGGCGTTATGCAAAGTTGGAGATCGTTAAAGGCGTGCTTTTGAAACTAACTTACCGTTAGAAAACTTGTTACGAGTGAACCAACTTTTTGTTCAATACAAAATGCCAAAAACTCGTCCATCACGAGCAAGAAAACATTAATTTCGACTCAATTGTAGTTTGGGACGTATTGTTGAGTCAGAAATACATTACGGCTGACATTTATGTTCATTAGTTCAGTAGATTGGCTCAAATTGAAACACCTACATTTAGGGTTGTCAGGTCACTGAAAAGCCGGAAATTTTGATGATATTACCGGTTTTGTAAGTAAACTAAAGGATTGTTTATTACCATTTAATAAAAACATTGTAACTCTACTCGTAAATATTTCTGCTATCAAGGATGCATTACCATCATACGACGAGATATTTTATGCAGCCATTTATTTTACAACTGCTCTAAAGTGTAAACGAATAGGTAAAGCATGCAAGGGACTGGATATTTTATTACAAAGTAAAACAGAGAATGGAATGGAAGATAAAAATGACGTCAATCCCTTTGTGAAGCCTATCTAATCTCATTGAAATGGAAAAGGCAAGGTTAGAAACATCGAAATATGTGAGCAGTTTCTTATTTTATTTTTACCCTCCGCAGATACATTTTGTGCTTAGTTATCTGGGTTCTTCCGTCACGTAATAAATAGGTTATGTACCTGTACTGTATGTTTAATCGTAATTAACCCAATTAATTTAAATTATAATTGAATCTAGATATTTTACATGAAGTCTGTAAATATTATCTTAGAAGTAGGTACACTACTGAGTAGTAGACTTTAAGTGGTGACATGACACGTCGTTCATTTATCTTAATACATACATGCAAGTCATCATGCAAGTACTGTAAAAAAAAGTTAAGAAACTGCAGTTGACAGGTGTTAAACACAGTTTTGCAGCCATACCAAATTCCCATTATAATTTACGGGCATAATAAAGCTATGACATACAATACACAAATGGGATTAAATAACTATTATGCCTAATAATAATATTGTCTGTGGTGTTTTCGACAAGCGTGGGCGCACTTACAAGAAGTTACAAGTAATGTAATGTAAGGTCGGTATCAAGTGTTAGGTTTCCTTTGAAATTACTTGAGGTTTTAGAGACGGTAACTGGGAGGCCCATTATTATAAATGAAAGATTGATTGCTGTTTGTTTGATCAGGTTTCCTATATTTGATATTAATCTCCCGCTTACCACTTTAATATTGGCTGTGGCAGTAAAAATATACATTGGAGAGTTTTCGAAGTAAATGTAACCAGATATTGTTTTATTTCAAAAAGCTGATGTTTGTTCAAGTTATATTAAAGTGCTTAAAATTATCGTCGTTTAAAAGTATTGTCACTATTGGTCACTAGTATTTATTCTGTAGTATTGTTTGTAACCGGGCTCTACATAATATTTGGCAAAATACTATAAGCAAAACCATTTATACAGTAAAAAAGAAACGATACCAATGTTCTTATTAAAATATTCTTCAACTCTCCAGTCAGCGGAAAGACGGTTTTCTTACTAAGCCGCGGCTCGCGGCTTCAAGCGATAGAGGCACGAATGACGGCACTTCCAAGGTAAACACTGTGGCATCTTACCTACTTGTAATAGGGGCGAGTTTGCTACAAAAAAGTGTCTGACGTGCAGCCGACTGTACTTACTAGCATTATGTAGGCGAAACTTTACGGGAAGATCGTTAGTACTTACTTTACTTCAAACATGAGTTAGCGCATGTTTGAAGTACAATACGATAGAGTTGGAAACTTAGAGCACCTATAATAGCTAGGTGAATAATCCTAAAAGAACAAGACAATCAGCAGGATTAATTATGTTCTTTTAGGATTATTTATTTTCATCGATGCGTCTGCAAAATCCATAATGTCATCAACATAGTCTCTGAGGTCGAAGAGATTAACATTTTAATTGATAACTTTTAAAAAAAATAAAACCGACTGTTACTTCGATAGTGAGTGTAGTGGAAGTTAATTAAATGAAAGAGTGGACTGTATACAATTAATTGTCTATTCGGTATAAATTAACAATGATATTGAGACCGTTTAGTGCAAAGTCGTTGAAGAGAGTGCGTCAGGATCGTCTTCTTAGATGTTCGCTCGCGAACCGAACATTGCTCGTTCGTTCGCCGAACGCTCGCCGCTCCCTCCGGTCACGCCGCCCGCGGGCAATGTCCGTGAGTAGACACCGACTTCAAATGCGTGAACACAAAAAAAACTAAAAATTGAAAATATTGCGTATAAAAAAGTTCATCCCCAATTTTCCACCCTTGGGGGTGAAATATTTTCTTCAAATTCGCATGAAACCACCCTTTTGATAATACCTATTCAACAAAAAAATAATCGTTCAAATTGATTTATAATCGGCGGAGATATTGCGTATAAAAAAGTTCATCCCCAATTTTCCACCCTTGGGGGTTGTTTTTTCTATTATTAAATTTAAATGGGACCACCCTTGAGGTATTACCTATACGCAGAAAAAAGATTTGTTCAAATCGGTTCATAATTGGCGGAGTTATCGCGTAACAAACATAGAAAAAAAAAACATATGGGTCGAATTGAGAACCTCCTCCTTTTTTGAAGTCGGTTGAAAAATTCTGTAATAGAGCCTCATTTATTTCTCTGTCTAATTTTGAAATCTAAAACCTTTAAAGACATTGAAGATGAATGAATCCGTTCCAAATACACATCGTACTTTTGCGTGGGTTTAAATCTCACACTGTCCATTATTATCGCAGACACCGTAACACAAACCGCTCAGATATTTTTCACCATAATTTCCCCATTATCTAACAATAAAACGCGCCACAAATTACTGCCATAAAAACTTAAAGAACCACTCACATAAATAAAATTGGATTAAGGTGGAGCCAGTCTAATAGAATCTGTGATTATTCAGTTTCAAATCGTAGAGAGGGCCGTATAAAGCAGCTAACGTGCGCCCGTATTTCATTTCACACAAAATGGATTCCGCCTCTGAGGCAAAAAATATTTATGTTGTATCAAAAGAAAGATCAAAAGTGCCTGCGAAAGCGGGCGAAGCGAGGGTGGGTTGCCGCGATCATTTTATTGAGCTAGAAATTCTGCCTCAATTTTTCCTCCATCGTAATAAGCTTTTGATTTACGTAAATAAATTACCGATGGAAATGGGAGCAGTCCCGGTGTTTTAGGCAAGTTGGTTTTGAAGGCTTTTGTTGAACAAAGAAACTATTCGGAATAAATTTGAACTTTACTGAAATAACATTGAGATGACAGGACTTAAGTATTTAATTGTTGAGACGTTTAATAATGTAAAATATGAAGTTGGAAAACTGTTAACCCTTTCATCGCCAAGTATACATAGAAATAGCTGAAATAGCTCAAATAGCGGAGTTGCCCGCGAGGGATTTTTATCGGCGACGTCTAGCGACTGCTACAACGCAATCTAACGGACGGCGAAATATTGTTATGCTTGGAGAATGCCGAAAAAGTGGCGGGAATTTCACAGACGGGTCGGTTTCATTGGGACCGTTTTCTACAAACTTTAAACGCTTTTTTTAATCAAACTTTGAAGTCTTTCAAATGTTGTCTGCTTGTGTAAACTTGCTCTGCAACATTTTTAATTAATCTGTATTTTGTTATAGACTACAACCAGCAGATTCTTAATAATAGCTCCATACGACGAAATGCCCAACTAATATTTTTAAATATTTTTTTCTAAAAGAAGTAATATGTATCCAATTTACAAATGATTTAATCCTTTATGAGACGTAAATATTAATTGCGCTAAATTGTCTACTGTATTCAGGTTAATTAAAGTAGAGTGGGGTAAATTGGCACACAATTTGTTTTGCGTGCGCTAGTTGCGAAATTCAATCAATTTATAGTAATTTATTAATGCTTTCTGATTCTGCTAACATTTATGACGTATAATTGAAAGCAAATTAATAATTTGAACTATTTCACATGCGGGTATTATTAGACATAGTTTCGAACGTGTTTGTTTATTAATATAACTACTTAAATAAATAACACGCTTTCAACCGCAACTGTGACGTAAATATGTTTCGTTTTACAAGTACGTAGAGCAAGAAAAATATAGCGACTTTATTTGCTCACCGCTCAACTGGAACTAAAACAAGCGTTTTGTCATTTTGTTTAGCCAAGGCAAGGGAATTTAGCCACTTCAAGGGAAATAAATGTATTGAGTGTTGAGAACCGTTTGTGGGGAGCGCTGATGGAGGGTCGTAGAAAGCTGTTCGGTGTATTGTCCAAATTGTTCGAGGCGTTAATAATTCGTCACACGCCTCGCTAACAGTACTTTCGTTTGGGACAATTTTATACACAAACGTGGACATGTAATTTGCACTGAATGCCCATCCTACAAAGTGGTCAATACAATTTTATTTTTCACCTACCTCATCGTTTAGTCTTGAATCTATTGTGAATTAAAATAAGACATAAATTTGATAACTATCGCAGCCGCTTTTGTTTATTCAATCGCTTATCCCACGCGCGCGTATTATTTCTTGTAATAAACATATNATACATATTTATCTGACGTGAATCGCGACTCATAAATATTAATGAGGTGTGTAGACTTAGCAGATTAATATAAAAGTTGATGAATCGAATTACCATACATTAAAATATCGTCTTAAGCGATTAAAACCTTAGCTAGTCGAAGTGGACGCAATTTATTATAATAACAAAAACAAGGCTATTAAAGAAAAAAAAGGTTTATCGCTTCGCCATGGATAAAAGGAAGAAGGGCAACTAATTTTGCAAGTTGACAGCGTGCGTTTGTGATATTTATTTATTAAATAATGAGGGTAGGCTGCGTCGATGCAGCCGGACGTGTATTTGTGCGCTCCGTTTATTTTATTTTGGAAAAGTGGTAATAATGTAGTATTTCCGTATTTATTTTATATCGGTGTGTGGACAAGGCATCAGACAACATAACTGTGCAGAAAACTTTCAAAGAAAACTTTAAATAGTGGGTGCAAGAAGTGAATGTAATCCCCAAACTACGCGTACGCCGATATCGAGTGCGGGTGACGTCAATCCACAAGACTACGTTGCCGAACACCGCGCACCGCGTGACCGTCACTACCGCTACTTTCGCCCGCTCCGCTATA
Source organism: Ostrinia furnacalis (assembly GCF_004193835.3). Taxonomy (NCBI): domain Eukaryota; kingdom Metazoa; phylum Arthropoda; class Insecta; order Lepidoptera; family Crambidae; genus Ostrinia; species Ostrinia furnacalis. The sequence continues at coordinate 422,773 of NW_021135425.1, forward strand.
CAACCGTTGGCCTAGCGACAACTGTCGCCGCCCCGCATGCAAGAAACCTTCGTTCAAACCCCCAAAGGAAGAAATTACTTTGCTTGTTTATTATCATTAGTAATTCAAGTCGTGTGTATTATGTCTCAAGCAAAGCAAAGATTTGGGTGCTGTGAGCGGCAAACTGCATCATCAAACTATTTAAGCTGTCAATCTTGTAGGCTTAAATATCACCTCGGCTGTGTCAACATACAAAAGTCACTCAAGGAACTGACGGAGGAATATAAATCAGGATTTACATGCCCGTGCTGTCGTAGCAAGTTGCCTAAATCTGACAATACTAATACCCCCATTAGATCTTCTGGTCAACAAGCAAGCGAATGTGATCTGGGTGAATTGTCGTCAGAGAACGTTAACTATAGGCGAGGCACTAAACCTCTGCAAAAGAACACGACTAGCGTGACTACTGAAAACATTAGACAAATTATTAAAGAAGAACTTGAAAACGTATTGGATGGTTTTAGAATTAGCATTTTAAAGGAATTTGAGCTAAAAACTAAAGAAGTATTGGAGCGTTTCAACCACATATCTGACACACTTAAGGGAATTGAAGGCCGGCAGGAGGGCTTGAAGAAAGAAATTGATGAAAACTCAAACAGTATTCGCTTGTTAATAACCGAAAACACAGCTCTCAAGGACACAGTAGCTGATTTAAATGCTAGAGTTACTCGAATGGAACAACACTCTCGAGCCAGCAACTTGGAAATTCAAAACGTCCCTGAATATAAGTCTGAAAACCTTAACACCATAGTTAAACAAATCGCAGCAATCACTGACTGCAAATTGGAGGAAACTGACATACAACTGTGTACAAGAATAGCCAAAGTGAATAACGAGAGCCGACGACCTAGATCTATCATAATTAAATTCAACTCCCAAAAAGCGCGTGATAATTTATTGGCTGCAACGTTAAAATTTAACAAAAAATCAAAGAGTTTGAAGGATAAGCTAAATACCAGCCATCTTGGCATCGGCGGTGACATACAATCAGTTTTTGTGGTGGAGCATCTTTCTCCAGCCCAAAAGGCATTACACGCAGCAGCCAGATTTAAGGCAAGGGAATTGAACTACAAATTCGTTTGGGTGAGGAGCGGTAAAATATACATGCGAAAGACTGAAACCTCAGAGTACAAACTCATTAAAAACAGTCAGGAGTTGTCCGATCTTTCTTAGTGATCGTCTAGTTTTAACATATCGATATTTGGTGTCTGTTCTTGTCGTTTTTGTTTTGTTCTTATTGCTGAACCGTTAAAATCATTTCACTGTAATATTATGTCAGTTGATTGTTTAAATATATATTACCAAAATGTAAGAGGGTTAAATACAAATGCTACCGAGGTGCGTCAGCAGATAATTAATAGTAATTTTGATATATTCATACTTACGGAGACTTGGCTTAATGGTGGCTGTTTTGATTGTGAATTCTTTGAGAGTGGGTATTGTGTGTACAGACGAGATCGCGAAACATCTGCTTCAACTAAAAGACGGGGTGGCGGTGTCCTGATAGCGGTATCAGATCGGCTGAACTCAACACGCGTCACTGAATATGAAACCAGCAGCGAGGACTTGTGGGTTTCAGTGTTTTCCAGAGGTGAGAAACGAGTAAAAATGTTAAACATCTGTGCTGTCTACTTGCCACCGCCAGTGACAACTAATCATTTGAGGGTGTTTACTCACAGGGTAAATTCGATCTTGCAAACGAGTGATCATGAATGCACCCTGATCGCAGGAGATTTTAACATGGGGGGGATAGCTTGGCAAAAAAATCATGGTGATGATACTTCGACCTTAACTCCAGTGAATTACGGTAATTGTGAACTGCTGTGTGAATTTGTCGACTTTCTGACTTTTAATGGTTTAAAGCAGTTTAATGATGTGAACAATCAGAACAATAAAATTTTGGATCTAATATTATGCGATAAGGAGTTTTTGAATGTCAGAGAATGCTTGTTGCCAGTAAGAACCATAGATAAATATCATCCAGCACTCGAAATAGAACTGAAAATACAGATGGAAACATTGAGAAAATCTGTTCCAGTGAGTCGTAGTAATTTCTACAAAGGAGATTATCTGGCGATAAATGAATATCTGGAAACAGTCCATTGGACAGAGGAATTAGATTCTTGTCTAAATGTGAATGAGATGCTTGCTCGGTTCTATGAAATACTGCACAAGGTCATAGTGGAGCATGTTCCCATGACAAAACATCGCAGAGGAACTTATCCAAGTTGGTTTTCACCTCAGTTGATTTGGCTTCTGAAACAGAAACGTAAATATCATGGAAGGTTTAAGAGATTCGGCAATCCACTGGATAGGTTGGAGTTTGAATATTTGAGAAGTGATTGTAGCAAGATGATAAAATCATGTTATAGCGAATACATATACGCAATAGAATCTGAAATAAAGAAAAACCCAAAGTACTTCTGGACCCATGTAAAAAATTTGAAAAGAAGATGTTCATCATATCCAAGTACTATGATCTTAAATACTGAAGTAACATCCGACACCTGTAAAACACCTGACATGTTTGCAACCCATTTCTCTTCAGTGTATGAGGTACAAAATGACACTAATGGCTGCATTCATGTCCCAGGAGCGGCAAGGGAAAAGGTTATTGACACAATTGGTCATATTCAGTTCGGCGAAGACGAAGTGAAGCAGAGACTGAAAAGACTTGATATTACAAAAGCAGTTGGTCCAGATAATATTCACCCACTTTTTCTGGTAAGTTGTGCAAATGCACTGGCCCTGCCGTTGTCTATCATATTTAACTGTTCTTTGTGCACGGGTACGTTCCCGGATTTATGGAAGCTGGCGAGGGTGGTACCTATTTATAAAAGTGGCAAAAGGGAATACATAGTTAATTATCGACCTGTATCCATCCTCTCAACAATGTCAAAGGTCTTTGAGTCCATGGTTCACTCGATGATCTACAAGCATATACATAGATATATTGTTACCGAACAGTGTGGCTTCATGGCCAAAAGATCGACAAATACCAATCTGACATTATTTTCGTCAGACTTAATGAACGAGGTGGATCGGGGGATGCAGGTGGACGCGATTTACACCGACTTTTCGAAGGCATTCGATAAGGTGAACCACAAAATATTGCTAGAAAAACTTTACACGCACGGAATAGCTGGCAGCTTGTTGGACTGGTGTCGCTCATACTTGTCGGAGCGACCGGCGAGTGTGGTTGTGGAAGGTGAACAATCTGAACCTTTTATAGCGTCATCAGGAGTTCCACAGGGCTCAGTTTTGGGGCCTTTATTTTTCAACGTTTTTATTAATGACATAGCAGAAGTTATCAAGCATTGCAAAGTTTATCTCTTCGCTGATGATCTCAAGCTAACTAAAACGGTTACTTGCTTAGCTGACTCGAATTGCCTACAGGAAGACATTAACAACCTTCAGGAATGGTGCAGTAGAAATAAAATGTTTTTGAATTCCTCAAAATGTCACCACATCAAATTCACCAGAAAACGCAATAAGCTATCCACTGAGTACACAATTGCAGGTGATAAGCTCGAAGAAGTTAAAACTATTAGGGATCTTGGAGTTGTAATGGATAGCCAGTTGCGATTCACGGAACACATTGACAAAATAATTAAGGAAGCAAATAAATCTCTCGGCTTCCTACTAAGAAGTACAAAGGGTTTTAGAAGGCGTTCTACAGTCATCCTGCTCTATAATAGCTACGTTAGGAGTAAGCTTGAATACTGCAGCACGGTTTGGTGTCCAGGATATAATGTGCATATCAATAGGATTGAAAGAATTCAAAAGAAACTGATCCGCAGTCTGTCTTATCGTTTCAGGATGCCGAGAACAATTAAGGCCTACCCAGATAAAGCAAAGTATTTTGGTTTGGATCCGCTTTCTGTGAGACGTGTATATATGGATATGACCTACCTCCATAAATTGGTGAACAACCACATTGATAGTCCTGTCTTGCTGGGTCAGCTTGCCTATAACGTGCCCTTGAGAATACCACGTTACCCTTGTGGATTGTTCAGAAATAGATTTTGTAGGACGAGGATGGGTCGCAATTCACCAATTGTTCGTGTATCTCGTTTGTACAATGATCTCAGCAAAAAGTTGCCAGAACTTGATATACATTTTCAAAGTCTCGCTGGTTTCTTAAAAACAATTAAGACGGGTGACGTGCCCCTGGTGGCATGCATCTAGGAGGCCTCTTATTATTTTATTTTTTTGTTGCTTTCTTTTTGTTGTTTAAATTCAAAGTTGTAATTAGGTACTTTAGTATGTTATTGTATTGTGTAAAGTTCACGGGTTGCTTACATTATAATATTATGCATGCTGTGGTTATCGTTTGTGTGAGAGCAGTTAGCTAGAGACCTTTGGCTTAATTTTTTTAATTGTGTATAATACTGTATCTCATGTTGATAGCCCAATAAAATAAATAAATAAATAAATAAATAAATTAAGTATGGCAGCGATCGCAAGTTTATCTGAATGTAAATTTATGCAACAATCTCATCGGGATCGGGGTGTCGGCGATAACGCGAAATTGACACCGCGCCATCAATCACTTTAGAGGCGAGTGGGCCGATCGAGTGCGGTGTCGCGTTGCAGTTGTGGTTATCGGGTACAAATTGCTGTCGCTCCGATGATTAACAATGTGTGCTCGAGTAACGACGAAAATAACTACCAAAAAACACCACACAAAGGCACGACCGCCGTTCGAATCGAAATAGAATCGGTTTAAATAAACAATCACACGTTCCGATGAATAACGCCGACGTAACGCATACGAACCGTAATATAATACCGCCGTCAGTGTAACAATAGTCGAAGGTATTTCAAAACACAAGGTAATTTAATGTTGTACGGTTCCAACTGGATTTTAAAGCGGGAGTTGACAACGAATATTTACGAGTTTCGAGGACAGGTTTTATACGATTTGAGGCTTGGGGAAAAGGATGTGACTGCGACAATGCGTAAGCGTTTAAAAGTAAGCCCATGTCGATTATAGTTTCCGGTATCTCTTACGCTCCATTGTGTGCATTGTGTGGGGCTCGTGTAAAGGCAAGGCTTCGGCTCATAAGGTTTGTTCTCGGAAAGCCAGCTGACGTTACGGGGCTCGGTCTCGACTCCCTGTCTCGTTCACGGTTAGATTACAATGTCAATGGAAGTTTTGGACGACGAATCGATTATTTGGTTGAGAAAGTAAGTTGTCCGCATCCGCAGGCATTTCTTCTAATTGATAGCAAATTTCCGTGGTAGGTTTCAGTAGGTATTGTTTTGTAAACCATTTAGAGAGTAGGTTATGTAGCCCTCAGCCTTAGATAGATAATTTGATTTTATTATGTAAAAGCATTCGCCTTCATGCCTGTTTCTTGCGTTTGACTTGAGGCAGTTTATTGTCCATTTGTAAAGGTCTGGCATCTAGTATCTGGCTATGATGTCTCGAAAATCCTGAATGTTTAAAAAGTGTACAAAATATCTTTCATTGGCAGATATTTCGATAGTATCAGCTCAAAAATGAGCTCACTTACTAATCAGTTTTTTATTATTCACCAAGTCTCCGTAACTCCGCAGCTACATAACTCAAACAACAAAGAGCGGAGTTGACAAAAGAATTGAGAAATATCTGCACCCCACAATCTGGATCACATCGGTACTGGTTTATATTGAAAATATTTCCTTTTCTTCGGCTATTCGAAGGTTTAAAAGGTGGAAATGTCGTGAGCAAATCTTAATATTTATTCGTATTATTAAATAAGATGAAGATAATTCGTTTGTTGATTACTTTCACAGATAAATATTATTCAATTTGTTATGTTTCAATTCCACTACACCATTACTATCAGTTTACCGTAATTTGTTTGTAAAGCAAAATGCCATTCAACTCACAACGGTCACACAGCAGACGCTCTGTTAAATTTCTTTCGGTCTGGAGAGATCTCTTTGTCATTTGTAACACAAAAGCAGCCGTCTTCAGTGAGATATTCGTTTTAAAGACCTGCCTAGTCCACAGACCCATCCCAATCTTTTTGAATTGCTCTTTCTAATCTAAGCGCCTGAAAATTAAAATAAACCATTTATCACGAATAATTTTCTCAGTCAAATCTTTTTGATAATAAGCAGTGCGATTGTTAAAGTAATATAAAAAAGATAAAATAGTAGCTCGTATTTTTATTCATTTAAAGGCATCAATTACAATAATTTATTTTATCCCAACGAGCACTGTAGCCGATAGCTGAGCAATAAAACGCTTTGTAATTATCCGTTTGTTTAAAGAATGTATTACACAAATAAACTTTACGAGTCCAACGTTCAAACATAACTTTTTATTATCTCACATGTTTTCTTGAACGCACACACACATCGAAGGAAAATTGGTTTTATCGCCGCCTGCCGCGCTCACGAGCGACCACGCGGCCTCATTATAGCGTATTCAATAAAATTTGTCAATTAAGTCTGTCCGCATTGGATGATGATCCATCATTATAAATATTACAATATGAATAAATCTTCAATCAGACCGGAATAACAGCGGTACCATTTTGTTATCCCTTCATGCATAAATGTTTGTGTAATATTTTGGAAGCCATGTTCCAGCCGGGTCCCTTTCCCCTTACTACGATTCCCGCGCCTCCTCGCGTTAGCCACGTTGCACCGGCGTGCTTCTCTTTCTATCTTTAGTACCGTTGATATAACGTCGAGAGACGTCCGATTCATTTCGTACTGGGAAAACTTGCCGGTTTCTCGCGTTCGTTTCGAGTATCGACAGCCGCCTGTTGTATTCACTCAAGTGAGTTGCGATCGAGATAATAACAAACAAGTCCCACATCAACTACGCCGTGCACTTCGGTAAAAAGTTATCTTCTCTGTCAGCAACGGGTTGTGGTTGTGACTTGTGTGTAAATAAGTTGACTATTTGCGTATAATTTTACACTTTACTCTTCCACTTAGTGAAGCGTAAAATGATCTTGTTGCGCGTAGAACATTACGATTTGAATTCCGCACCGGGCCCGGCTGTGTAACCGCTCGCCCGCGGTGAGCGACTCGACTCGAGCGAGTCAGTATTCGTGTGGCGTGCACTTGCGACGCGCGTTTATTTGTAATCGCCTCGCTTGCCCTCTGACGGTATACTGTGTATTCACTATTCAGTGTGTATAAAATTAATGTTTTGGTGTGCAGTGTATGCTGATTACTTCCTTTGTCTATCCTTAGGTGTGTCGAGCGACGGAGCGCCAGACCCGTGCGAGGATTGCTACCGGAATGCCAGTGTGTCTAGTGATGGTGCATTGAGGTCGTGCCAGTACCTACCGAATAGTGTTAGTGTTAACTATAGTGCCCTAAAAAGTGCTGAATGGATTGTGTTCCCTTTGGATTGCCACCGCGAGTCATCGAAAGATCTAGTTGGGAACGGTAAGACATTTTATTTTATTACTATAGTTTTACTATAATTACCAGCAGTAACTGTATTTATAATTGTTAAGTATTTAGCACATAAATATAAACCTGTATTGTTGTAAGATTTATACATTTGACCTTCTTATCATTATACATAATTAGGTATAGGTAGGTACATTAGGTACATAAGATTATTTATGATATCCTAAAGCTAGCAACTCTAGTTATGTTTGACAAACATGCATGTATGATGAGTACACATTAGCTAGATAATTGTATACCATCATCTTGTTATCTTGTAGTACATTGTAACGTTACTTTTCAATGCCAATATCATGGAGTTTTAAAATTCATTACCTAAATAGACAACCACACCGTTATTTCAATTAACAATACCTACTCTATCAAGTTTTAAGGGACCTTCTAACTAGACCGTTAACTGATACATAATAATAATAAATTGATTACAAAATTAATTAACTGTCACGTGCAATAAAAACTAGATTGGTAAGTAGGTACCTACGTAACTAAGTGCGTAGAAGGTAGGTAGGTAGGTACCTAACTAACATGCGAACACTTCCATGTGTTATTTTAACACCGCACTTGTGTTGTGTTTATCCTCTGTTTATCATAATCTTTATCAGAACAATTCACATTATCAACTCTGATACTCGTGCTAAACACCGTTTTCCGTAATAACTGGTTCGCTTTTGCCCATTTTCCTCTAACGGGAATCGTTAATTAATAGTAGAAATAATTTATACAATTTGTAAGTTTCGTTGGTACGTAATTACTAGGTAAATTGATAAATGGTATTGCGACGAATAAATAATATTAAAGAACAATAATTTATCCACTTTGGAGTATGTTAGTTAAATTCACATAAGGGTCAAAAATTCATTTCGTCTCCCTGACGTCCGAATCAAATGAATTAGCAATCAATCTGTCTCTCTTACTTACTTGTCATGAAGACGTCATGAACGAAAGACGCAGGTACCTAAAGCCGATCTCACGTTATCATCTTCGGTCGGGCGGGCGGGATTCAAAATAAAGTAGGGTAAGTGCGCTAGTTCTCGTCCAATTATCGGAGTTGCCAACTTTGTGATGCGAAATGAATATCTTAAAATACCCTTACTCATATGTATCATATATCATTTTAGTCCTTATATAGTCTACTTTACGTTAATATTATATGACAATAAGTAAATACCACGGGTTTTTTTTATAAAAAATATTGTATGCAAAAGAGGCGATTTCACTAGTTTTCGTCCAAAAAAATCAGTTTTCGTCCTAGTGTACGCTAGTTTTCGACCACTGTGTAGAAAAAAGGGTGCAGTTGAATTATTAACTTAAAACCAATTCTACAATACTGTAACTATGGATTGTGGTATATCATTTGAAAGGTAATTTTGTTAGCTTTCAAATGATATCAAAAAGATTTAAATAAGTTTCTTACCTAAATTTAGGAAAATATTGCAATAGGTCGAAGGACAAATGGACGAAAACTAATCTACAGGAATAGCTAATTTTGGTTTTCGTCCACCCCAGTGCTTGCTCATGACGTCATGGACGAAAACACAACAACATTTAAAGCTGTTTTTTGTTTTCGTCCACAACTTTTTAACGGTTTTTATGGGTTTATCACTGTTAAAAAGTGGACGTATACTAAAATGTTTAATGTAATAGCAATAAAGATCATATTGGAAGAAAAAACATTGTATTTTGTGGGGCCATTGAAGTAAAATGATTATTAAAAATATTAACTAGGTGTCAGGGTTTCCGTCCACGTGGACGAAAACCAAAATCTTGCAAAATTGTTATGCTAGTATTAGTCCACTTAATTATCTAAGATTTCTATACAAAATCTTTAATAAACCCTTAAAATAGTGTTTATTATGCTAATAATTAGACATACGTGCCAAAAACATTACGTAAAGTAGCTAAAACAGTAATTAAACATACCTTGAAAGTTCCCTACCGGCACGTTTTTTTTCTAACTTGACGACGTTTTCCATTCACCTGTGTGCAGCAGCAACTTCCGTAGATTTTTTTGGAGTTATTACTTGTCAAATTACATTTTCATGCAGGCAGAACTGTTACTTAGATATTATAGATTGTAACAAGTCCAAACTTGCACGGAAAATTAGGTTTGTATTCTAATTTTCCGTATTTGTTTGTGTCAAGTCGGTCAAATGGACGAAAACAGGAGCTGGACGGAAAACCGGCGCAATTACCCTACGGGTCGTGTCGTTTTCCCACGTTAAAATTAAGCTATAATCTTTAGCAGATGCTTATAGCTTATCATGAAAAAAAAAACATGTTAATTTTGATGTACAGTCAAATGGGAAATAGCCATTTAATTTTGATCATGTTTGTCAGTCATCAATATGTGTAAATAAGAGCGTCATAGTTTTTAATTTTTTTTTTAGGAGGACTAACATTTTTCTTTGTCGATTTTCGGCATTTTACTACGAGGCTATTCCATAGTTACCAACTTTGTCCCAAAAATCGATTCGTCATTCTATCACTCAAAATGAAACGTTAGTAGGTAGGTATGGTAGATAAAAATGCTCGACAATATTGTCGTCAATCAATCGTCATGGCGTTAGAATTTAACTCACGGCTATGGAAATACAGACAAAAATAGTTTCTCCGTAAGATCTTAAAATGCAAATATTATGCAATAAACTGTTTAAATACGTAAGTAAAACGGTAAGTCGCGTTTTGTCAGAACTCGAAGGTCGATAACAATGATAGCACTACATTGGTTAACAAATTAAAAAGCATGATTGATTACGGAGCTAATTATACTGGTTGGTGAAATACCTCTGTCATAACGGGTAGTGCTGATTGATTTGATTTTTACGTGTTATTATTACATTTTCTTACAGTTTAAAGTACATAGGTACGCTTTTTGTACTCTACTTGCACCAAAGAATTTAGGGTCATTCCATGACAAATGTTACCGAGGGTGAAAAACTAAATATGTTCTTTTCGCATTAAATCTGATGAATTTTGAAAGTAAACATTCCAAATTATAATGTGCAACAAAAATAATCTGAAAGAAACAAGTAATTTTTAAGTTATTAGTCTTCAAAGTCTATACTTAAGTCAACTGTCTGAATGATCATTTTCTCTCTAATTATTAGTAATTCGATTAAAAAAAAACTATCAATCTGTGAACCGTTTTGCTACTATATGATTTGAGGGTATTTATCATAGTATTGGTAGATAGCGTCATAGTCCCAAAAAAATTGATAATCATCAAGTTTTAAGTGTGTTTTCTTGTTACTTCGACGATGTAACACCCGAAACAAAAAAAACAGGTATTTGCTTTATTATTGTACCTTACACATGGATTAGGATAACAATAAATAGTAAAAGTAAGGTCATGGTAGTAATGATTTCAAATACTAACTAATATCTGAGCATGATACTAATTATGTGTGTTTTTTTCTTGATTAAAAACTGTAACACCCGAAACGTTTCGGGTATCACATTTTTATTTATTGTCGATAATGTGTCTATATTGCTTGGAGACGTCAAAAAGTATTACTGTGAGGGTCCTTCCACCTCCCTCTAGCGCTGGCATCGGAAAAGGAGTCATATTTCTCTATTTAAGACTTTTTTGAAATGTTGACTTAACACTAAAATTAAGGTATTGCTAAAAAGTCTCGATTTTCGACATTTCCAATTAATATCGTAATTAGAAATTAAAGTAATGCTATTTCAAGCCAAAAACAATAGAAAAAGCTATATTTTGAGGAAAAATTAAACTTGAACTTTGTATATTTTTTAAAAAAAGCTGCTTCGTAATTTCAAACCAGAATTCGCTCTATTTGTGTTTATTTGTTGTACTCCTTATTTTGTAGTACCTAGAAACTAATAAAACACCGATTTTATCGATAAAAAGCGTTGAATTTTCGTACTCGTAACACCCGAAACAGAACCACTGTAACACCCGAAACAAAGAAAAAATGTAGAAAAAAATAGTAAAACGTTTTATGTAATAGTGATTGTGTATTACATGGTTTGTAAATTTCATACTTTAGAAGTCCTGTAAGTTTTAGGTATGATTCCTTAAAATTCGCTAAATTTCGAGTAAATGCAGCAACAGTCAGAACATAGAGGCAAAATCTCGTAACGCCCGAAACGCACACTTTTCGACTTATATTTTCGTTATCCTACATTTTAAGCTATACAAACTTTATTATTTAGATAAAACAAATAAAAACGGACAGATTAAGGCACTAACATTATTAAAATACTATTTCAAAATACATGAAATTGTTGAATATGTGTGTACGAACGTAACACCCGAAACGATGGAATGACCCTTTACTTAGTCAAGTACTTTTTTATCAAAAAGATACGCGTACTTTTACGAGAAGTAAAATATTATAATATTAAATAACAAAACTAATTTAAAATAAACTAACAATAGAGTTTCACAAATAAATATTGCTTTTAGATAACCTTAATCACTTAGAAAGTTTTAGAGTCGCTACTAAACCCTTAAAGGGGCAGTCGGATTACTAATATTTTCTACGATATTTTTAACCTTATTGCCTTGACATAAGGTGACAAATAGAACTAAAACTTGGACCTCACTAGCATATTAAACTGAATAAGACCTACATAAAACATTTTAATAATAGCTTTTCATTCAGCTAAACATGTTATTTGTGGATTTGTAGGTACACATTACTCAGAATTTTATTGAAGTTATATTTTTGGCCTAAAGATATTTTTCTAGCAAGATATCATTTAACCACGAGAAGGTTGTTTTCACATCAATTTTATTAAGTTTTTTAAGCGACTTGACGTTAGAAATAATATCGAAATTTTCTTTATTTACCACGCACAGACGACCGCCGTCAATGATAAACACCGTGACATCTTATTCTATTTGTAATAGGTGTTATTTTACAACAAAAATATATTCTTACGTGCTGTCGACGTACAATGACAAAGGAAAATTAGAAAGTTCAGTTATGACGGCCATCGTCAAGATGCTCGAAAACTTTCCCATCCTATGTCTAGAATAAATAATAGTTTAATTATTAGATAACAAAGATTTAACATTTCCTCTAGTACTGTTTAAAAGACTTGTATCTTCAGACAGCTGTATAAGGACTAGCAAAAGTGACAAAAGTACCGTGAAACAATGGTGTTTATGCCACCATCCTTGCTTTCCTAGCGCGTCATCACAATAGAGCTAACATCCTTTGTATCTTCTAATAGATGACATCTAAATCACAACAATAGGGCATTTGTCGAGCCGGCCAGTGACGGTTTCCAACCAGCCAATTATGGGACGAGCTTGGTAGAGCAATGACGTTAAATTTTTGAATTATTGCCCCATTCAGATGTCAAACGTAATAATTATTGAGTGGCCTACCAACATCAATTGATTACTGTTTCTGGCTGAAGATGATCTTCGATGCATGTTTTATTTTCTTGTGACAATTTGTACTACATTAATTCTGGAAATCGTGTGATTGTAACGGGATCTGATTAGCAACTACATTTATTATAAAACTAAGTTATTCTCATTTGAAAATATCATATCTTCGTGATTAGCCCTTTTCATCATAGGTACATCCCTGCCTATAACATTAATCTAAAACGCCGCGTTTTTTCTAACGTTCAATCTATTAAAATTCATTAAAATTGCTCTAGTGAAAAGTTAATAGATAAAAGAGATTTAGCTTTTAGTATTAGTTTCTATCAAATCAAAAGAATAATATGTTTTTAGTTTAAGTTTATACTTGCCTGATTGACTGACTAGACTTTAGTCTTATCTGATCGCCATTATTGAAGTTTCCAAGTTTCACAACACACGCTCGTCTTCATAATAAAATCTTGATGCCATTAACTGCTACGATATTTATAACCACCACAGGGAAACGATATCTTGTAATGGAAAATTGCTTATTTTGTAATTAAAACGAGCAAAGTAATAAACGATTAATATTCATGAAAGCCGTGTAACAAATCTTTAATAAGATGGAGTATAATCTTAATGCTACTTTAACTACTTTGCGTAACTACTAGAAACAAGAATAAAGTTGAATTTACAGTTATTACCGACTGTGTTATTCGTAGTTAATTTAATGTTATTTGCGTTGATATTTTTTTCCTGTGGTTAATAATTACGGTTAATTGAACCTACATTTGTGATGTGTTTGTTGCAATAGTGGATTTAGTGGATTGCCTTTAGCTCACTCATTACTTGATGACGTCAAAGATTTTACATACTTTGAATTAACATACATAATAATCTGATCGCCATTTTATCTGTTTTATAATCATTTTAGATACCACATTATTATTAGGTATTGTCGTAATTTTCAAACACGTTTTTATGACATTCCGGTCTAAAACTTTAATACTGAGTCTTAAACCACCTATTCTTCAATTGTAATAATTTTGTCAGAAAGACTTATTTTTCTTATTAAATAATCTTATTTATTTTCCGCAACACCCAAAAGTACTTAGTCTTTGACACTAAAAAGAAAGTTATTTCGGGACGAGTGCCGGATATTGACTCAATCTTGTTCACAGAAATCGAGGCGTTTCCTCCGGAATTGTATAATTTTCGGTGAAAAATGATCGCGTAGCTTCACATTTTTTATAAAGGCAACATGTATTTTTATTAAGTTTATTACTCAACTTATTATAAGTGTAATATGACATTAATATAAGACGGTGACCTGTAAAGATGGCCAGAACGATACTTTTGCCGTACAAGTATCACGTGATGATGCGAAATTGCCCAAAAATCTATTCAAAATGTTCTGCGCTATACTTATTTATCTATCGTGAACAATAAACATAACTAGTGTTTATTGGAATGCTAAAATTTAATTTAGGCTTGAGGTTGCGAATCAAGAATAGAGCGTCGTTTCTGAATACGAGTCTAACGTTAATTAATAAATTATTTATAAAACACAAATGTACATTAATTTTTGTATTCCTAGTACACATTGGCATACTCAGTATTATAGCTTTTCAAAACATCGGTAATTTAATAGAACATTTTGATTACGATAAACTACAAACAAGCTACGATCGAATAACAAGAAATCGGAAAATGGAAATCAAATTAGAAACAAATATTTGGTTCAATAATGGTAGTTAGTTGTAATTTGTATCCATATTTTTTTTTGGTTACGACCATGAATTGTATACATTTTCAGGACATATTTCCTTGTAGGTACTATGTATTGAATCTAAATAATATTTAATGTTTGCACTTACATCATCTATTTTATGATAGTGTCAATTATTTATTTATCGTCTACTATACTCGGATTCCGAGTATACTTTGCTAACACATGTAAATTGAGGATATGTTTGACAATTACCTATCTAATCATAATAAATAACTTTAGACGTGACATTAACGCCCGTATTCACAAACATTACTATGAGGTCTCACAGTGCGCGTGGACGCACTGGGTGACACGCGAACCAATCATAGAGCTCTATTCAACGCTGTGCGTTCGATTTGCTGCTTTTGCTTCAAGCAAGCATCGATTGTGAATACGGGCATATGTGTCGTTAAAGGTGTAGTACATTTATTTCTAATGTAGGCAGGTATTCAGAGCGGGTGGTGATGCCATAGTTGTGGAAACGTGTGTAAATAATAAATATTATTAATGTGGTTTGTTCTTCTATTTTACAAGTATTCTGCTACGAGTACCTATTCACTTCCAGTTTGTACTTTGAACTAAACAATTACACGACTCGAGCTTTAATGCTAATTGTTCTAACGACATTGTCTATGAAGAACAGTATTATTATTTCATACATAGGTAATCAATCACTTTCCTAAGCAAGTGTATTTTATACCAATTAACTTTATCGTTATTCGCCTTTAAATGACCACTAAATTTTAAGGAAGACGAAATTTTGAGCGTGCTTCTACTAAGTATGAACTTAAGCTTAAGTTAATCTCAATTCAGAAACCGGGGGTTAATCTTATAACCCTCTAATCTGTCAAATGTCGGACTTGATCATCATCATCATCATTTCAGTCATAGAACGTCCACTGCTGAAAATAGGCCGCCCCCCATTGATAAAGGTAGCGGGAAGGCGCTGGATGCAGGCCGCCACCAACCGGCCATTGTAGAAATGTTGGACTTATTCCTAACTTCCTAAGTAAAAAAGTCATGGAAAAATCGCCCCGTAGTTACCAAATAAGCCACGATATTTAAAAAAATAAACACAGACACTGAAATAGATCGACTATGAGAAGGTATCTCAAATAGGACTAGTCGTTAAGCCCACAACAAATGGGAGATAACACCAGGCGTCCATGAACGAGTAGGAGCTGATATAACGAATTCTTTTCATGTTAAATGTGTCTGGGCCCGAGATAATCCCCNCCGTACTGCTGGAAGGACCAGCAAGCAAACACGTACAAATTGCGTACTGCGGGCAGGACTTGCGATAATCTTCTGGCAGGACGTTTAGAACAAAAGACCAGTCCTTCCAGAAGAGCTTCCAGCAGGACAAAGCACCGGGCGATCTATCATTAAGTTAATCTCAATTCAGAAACCGGGCGTTAATCTAATAACCCTCTAATCTGTCAAATGTCGGACTTCATCATCATCATCATTTCAGCCATAGGACGTCCACTGCTGAAAATAGGCCTCCTCCCCCAATGATAAAGGTAGCGGGAAGGCGCTGGATGCAGCGCTGCCGCCACCAACCGGCCATGCATTGTGGAAATGTCGGACTTATTCCTAAGTAAAAAAGTCATGGAAAAATCGCCGCGTAGTTACCAAATAAGCCCACGATATTTAAAAAAATAAACACAGACACTGAAATAGATCGACCATGAGAAGGTATCTCAAATAGGACTAGTCGTTAAGCCCACAACAAATGGGAGATAACACCAGGCGTCCATGAACGAGTAGGAGCTGATATAACGAATTCTTTTCATGTTAAATGTGTCTGGGCCCGAGATAATCCCCGATATTGCTCGCTCCGGACCCTTTCACACTTAACTTGTTATTAGTATTAGTACTACAACATGGCGAGACCGAATATCCATCCAAATCAATTTACCTCCAGCTTATTTACAAAGAAAATATCGCCTCGGAGAGCCTCCGCGGCCGTTTCATCTCCACATTCGAGTTAACACACTTTTTTACCTTTTAACGTTACGAGAAAATGTTCACGCGTGATTAGGGTTACATCTAGCTAGAAAGGCCACGAAAAAGTCTGCTGGATATTTAAAAAGACCCCTTATAAGTAAATAAATATTAGTAGGACAACATTAAATAGCACTTTGGCGATATATGTATTTTAATAGCTTGCACAAGTTCTACTCGTATTATCATTAATTAACAAACTGCATGAGTAATACCTACATTTAAATTGCTAGGAATTTATTAGCAAGTGAGTTAGCCAAATAATCAGATAGTTATTGTTGTCCCATTCAGTTTTTGTTCTTTTAAAATATAGAAATGGGCGAATGAACAGAAAATTCTAGAAGTTTGTAACTAATAACTATCCCTTAGTTATGTACTTATAATAACCATGTAAGAAACTAATGCTATGTTGCTTGCACAAAAAGAAATGAAATTGTTATTATGAGTTACATTTTTCTTGCAATCTCAGACTTTTTTATCAAGTGAATTATTTGCGGACTTCAACCCAACTTGGTAAATAATATCGGTTATAAATGCTAATGATTTTTCAAATTAACAAACTCGACCAAGCATTCCGAGATTTCAAAGTTTATAGACGTTCAATGAGTATTGAAAGCACATCTGAATTTAAACCGTATTTCTAACTTCTTACAATCTCAATTTCTCACATAACTTTTTTTTTAAATAGTGCGGGGTTTTAAACCAATTCATCCTATGTAGGGAACGATCTAGGAATGAACCCTTCTATACCAGGGTATGAAAGTGTAATGCGTATTTTAAACAGGGTGACGATTAAGATACCAAATTAATAGAAAAACGCTTAATCGTTTTAGTTTTTATAATTTGCGAATAACTTTTTCACTTTTCAATACAACTAGCTGTACCTCAAAAAAATGTGAGTGTACATTTTACAAACAGAGCTAATGAGAACCAAATCAAAACACTTTTAAGCCTGAAAGGTTAATCGCTTGGTACGCAAGCACTCGTAAACCATGTGTGCTCACTAGATTACGCAGCCATCATTCATTTTGTAATCTGTGCGTGTCATTCCTTACTTATTCTCCAGCTTTTGGTGAGGTATATTAGATTTTATTTTCATAAGATAACACAGACACAATGACCGAGTCGTTAAGATAACAATGTGATAACGACACAAAATGTATTTTTGATTCGACAAAAATATGAAGTCCTTACTCACTTTATTTCTTAGAAAAAGATACAAACTCGATTTTGGTACGTATTTTAGGTACCTACTCAAACCAAAGCGGTTCAAAGCCCACCCAAGTCTAAATTATTCAGTTTTAACCTTCCAATGATCTGAGTCATTCGTTAAACATTTCACTAAGTAGGTAAACATTTATAAACGAATCCATTCTGTACAAAGGAGATATCGTTAGCTAGTATTTGGCATTGGCTTGCATTGTGTATTTCATCGTATTGTATTGTAATGGCATTATTTTATTATCTTACGCCCCTTTCATTCAGACTTACGTAAACACAATGCTGCCTGTTGTAAAGAGTATTTGTTATTCGTATTGAACGCCGAAATGAACGGAGCGATTTTGTAATAAAGTAGCTGTGCAATTTATCATATCGGGTTACGAGCCACTATCACGGCTTCATGTCAACCTATACATGGTGGCCTCTTATTTCCTTAGTAATAAAGGCGATTTTCCAACAAAAATGAATAGTCTGAATATGCTGTAGTTTGTGCTTGTACTTGTTACAATTCGCTGGGCTGACTGACGCGTTCGTAATTCGTTTGACTTTGAACGTTTTTGTTTGAAGCGTTTTTGAAAGTTTTTTATTGAAACATACTTATATTCGAAGTTTCTGTCACTACACATAATTGACGTGCCTTTTAACTCTAGCTCGTAGCAGGACAAGTTGAGTTTTTTTTTATTGTAGAGTCACCAACTGCTGACTACCTAGTAGTAATTGATTCAATTTGATTCGTTTGTTCATTTTGTAGTAGATTGATCTAGTTGTATGACACACGCTCAACTGATAATGGTACTGGTAACAACTGGTTATAATCAGACTAATGACTGTACTACATTTAATTTACACTGTCTTTTGTAAAATTAAGTTCTTCTATTTTTTTTTAATTTTCTTGTAAGATGTTTAAAGAGCTTGATGAGATCGAAGGATTAGAAGCTTAATCTAAATCGATTATCGAACTGTTCACAATCTTGTGATTAAATTCTGTAGATAGCTTCTTTTAATACTTATGTAGGTATATCAATGCTAAAATTGATAGCAATGTCCTTACTTTCATTATTTTCTTTCTTTCTCGTAGCCATTTTACACTTTCATTATAATATTTTAAAAATATTGACCTAGCTAGGACTGCTAAAAGCTGTAGTACTCGTACACGCCCAGACGATTATACATATTATATGAACGTATCGGTATCCTTCCGTTTGGCCAAATTACTTTTCGCCAAATTTCACTTCGCAAACAACTTATCGCCAAAGTTTCATTTCCCAAATAAACTTTTAGCAACTGTACTTTTCGCAACTAATTCATTTGGTCAAATTAACATTTGGCCAAATTTTACTTGGCAAATGTTTATATAGCAAATGTTTTATTTTGCCAAATATTATATCCCAAATAATTTACTTGGTCAAATTGACACTTCACATACTTACGAGTACCCACCGTTACCNCATACATACGAGTATATTCTTAGTTTCTGTCACTACACATATTTGACGTGCCTTTTAACTCTAGCTCGTAGCAGGACAAGTTGAGTTTTTTTTATTGTAGAGTCGCCAACTGCTGACTACCCTAGTAGTAATTGATTCGTATGTTCATATTTTGTAGTAGGTTGATCTAGTTGTATGACACATACTCAACTGATGTGGTAACACGGTTAAATAAAATGAGATTAATGAGTGTACATTTAATTTTCGCTGTCTTTGGTAAAATTAGGTTTTCTATATTTTTTTTCTTAAGATGTTTAAAGAGCTTTTAGGTGAGATCGTAGGATTATGGTTCTTGTTAGATAGAAGCTTAATCTAAATCGATTATCGAACTGTTCACAGTCTTGTGATTAAATTCTTTAGATAACTTCTTTTAATACTACGAGTATGTATCAATGCTAAAATTGGTGGCAATGTTCTTACTTCCATTATTTTCTTGCTTTCTTCTAGCCATTAACACTTTCATTATAATATTTTAAAAATATTGACCTAGCTAGGACTGCTATAAAGCTGTAGTACACGCCCACACGATTATACATATTAAATGAACGTATCAAATAATTGCGGAACTTGAAAGATAATATCGCATTATAAAAAAGTGGAAGTGGCTGATGGTCAAAGAAAAAACATGTTACTTTTTAATTAAAACATGTTGGTGACTGTCAAATCATACATGTATGTAGATAATTTATCATACAGTGCGCGCGAGACTGCATGCATATTGCATAGTGTTGTCAAACAATGCGATAAAAACATCGATAAAATTTGCAAATGTTTTATTTGAATTGTCACGTAAGTGCTTTTGCATGCAAAACGAAGCTGAATAATTGTATTGTTGTTCTATTGTGTGTGATTGCTTTGATTGAGTATGGTAATACGTAAAATCAATGACTTGTTTACATTCCTAAAATGATTTCAAAACGAATGGTTCAAAACTTTAATCACCCAGAACTGATTGTTTTTCGATTTGCAAAAAGTAGAGTTGATTAATATCACATTTTATGATTAAAATCTATTTCTAAAATAATCTTTTAACACTTATCATCTATCGATAATGTACAAATTTTTAAATAACCGATTACAGCTACATATTATATCTCACGAAATAGATAGCCTTGATATTTTCTGCGATGAATAATTGCGTGTATCTATTATTGACAGCTGTCGGTATCGTATCGATTGGATATTTGCTAGCATCACTAAATCACAATTTAATAATATCATTACCGCACAAAATGTTTAACACGATAATGCCGGCGTCATTATCCCCCTCATTATAGTATGAAGTGCGCAGTTTGCCGGCGAAATAACGATTTTGTGGAATAGACATCGTTATGAACGTGAGATAATAATACTGAGACATTATTGTAGGCCATGTCGTGACAGATTACTCATGCATACACTTGCTTTATCGACTCTACATTGTCGGCAAAATTATCGATGTATAATTTTGGATCCACCTGTTTCCTTCATTGGTTCAGGACCTACTGCTGAGAGGAACAGAATAAATACTTAAGCTCAGACTTTATTCTACCGTAATTCGTTATCAAGTACGATATTTGATCGGATTAATAAAAGACTAAAGAATAATCAATAGACAATTGACATAATTTATGCTTGAGTAAGTAATGGGTTGTTAACGCCGTTCTATACGGTTTTGAAACTAAAGATTATCTTTTTTGAAATTCAGTTACCTACAAAGCATAAAAAGATACAACCTGCAAAGAAATCTTGCTTCAGATTTATAGAAACATTTTGGAATCTAGCCAAATATCCCACTTATTTGAAATATCTTCAACATGGTCAGAACATTTAAGTATGTTCTTGAAAACAACAGAAACTTTATTTTATTGTTTGTTGAACAGTCAACAACACAGTCATCAGCTAGTATAATATTTTGTTGCGAAATATCACATAATTAGGTACAACAAACATACGACATTGTTTAGCTTGTAGAACAAATACCATTAAAAGTATGGCGCGGCGTTAAGTTTAAAAGTACTTACTTGTCTACTATGAGATCTAATCTCTCTCAGTTAAGCCGGCATCTCGATTTCTCGTTTCGATAACGAGGCCATTCTGCGAATGTCTCGTTCATTGATACGATTCGCTAATGATAGCTTTATCCCAGCTATCTCTCCGCCATATCAACACGGCAGCATATCACACGTACGGCGTACCGTTTCCTCCCTTTGTCTGCCATCGTCGACGAATTAGAACGTTTTCTATAACGATTTACCACTAAAACGGCTATTGTTATCTCGATAAACATTCCAGATAGTTTATGTACACGTTCATTGTTATTATTGTAAATAAAATGATAGCTCGAGATTTCTACGCCATTATTTATTACGTTGTGACGTGAACGCGGCACTGTATTTTATGTTGGAAATAACATTTCTTTTCACGATATATCGGACGGAGCCATTTATTTCGTTAATTGACTAGATATGTGACGTATACGTTTGTTAGTATCGTCAATAATAACTTTCGGCCTTGCTAATTTGTTATTAATAAGTCAATGCCACAAAAAATATCGTCACGCTTTAATAATCTGGCCCGCGAAGATGTCTTCACCGACAAAATATTAAATCTCGCCCACGCACGGCAATTTATAGCGACGAATTGTGTTTCTGTTACATTGCATCCAACAAATTGGTGTTAGATCAATAAAGTTTTGCAGCTCCGGCTAGCTAATATCGGTAAATTGCGAACATATTTCCGCGGTACAAGCAATTTTTCTCTTGTAAAGTGCACCTCTGGTTCGGGTTCGATGCTCGGGCAGTGCGCCAAGTAGCACGGCCGGTCTGTAAATCACTGCGGAAGGCAACACCGTGAGTTAGGTATTTGTTCTTATTTCTATGGTAATAAAGTTGGAAGTTGGGCGTCGGTGGTTGAGTAATCGCTGGAGTACTAGGCTCGCAGCCGAGGAGCTCCCAATCAGGCGGCCTATTGACAAACATACGGTTCGAGTATAATGGAATACGTCGCGATTTATCTCCGCCTTTTCGTGCCTTTTCGTTCCTTTTCGTGTGGGTGCATTCAGTCGTTTGGAATGAGCTCGGCATTACGGATTTATAGGCGGCGTTTGAGAGCTAAGCTTCGTTTGATCCAAAACAATAGAACAGTGTGCCTACCATGAGTTTACGTTAGGTGAGCTCGCTAGCGAATACGTCAAAAAATTCTATGAAGATTTTATTTCTTGAAAGTAGCCGCTAGGGGCGCTGCACAATATGTCATACATTTAAATGTCATTTTTTTACGCAGTCGCTAGCGAGCACACCTAACGTAAACTCATGGTAGGCACACAGGACGTATTGCGAATAGGCTCTCGGTGGAGTTTATTGCACTCGCATTTGTCATTGACGTGGCTGTTACAAATAAAACGATGTCGAGAAAGAGAAAACACAATCGTCAACCTTAGTTGACATACGCGCCGTAGGGCGTTGTCAATCAACTGGGAAAATAACATACTTACTTGGTATACTTTGTATTTATTTAGTGCGGACAAAAAGACCCTTCTCAATTTGCTGTCAGCCCGGTACAGGATTAGTTATCCAAACTGGGGTCGCAGTAAATCGACGTTTATTTAACTCTCAAAACTTACGAAATAAATTGATCCTAATTGCTTTTCAAATACTAGCGTACAGTGCTTGTAACTTTAATTACATTTATTAAATAAATAACAAATTAGATGATTGGAAAAGCTAATGTGTTATTTATTGAATAAACTATTGTCAAATATTTACTTAATTTTGTTGGATTATATTTTTTTAAATAATAAATTTGTTCTGTCATGATTATGATTAATTTATGATCTGAAAATTATTCTATATGTATGTTATTTGGATAAACTACATAAGGTAGAGTCAGTCTACACTTCCTATGACAAAAATGATGAGCCTACCTAAGCAGAAATTACATTATGTAGGTAGGTTAGAAATCTTTGTGATGTAGGTAAAATATTAATTTCCTACTTTAGTAAAATTAATGACCCTACGCTCATATTCAAAAGGAGAAATAATTATAAACTAATACTAAATGTTTCCGTTCATACTGTCCCTGGCGTAAAATATAACTTCAGTAAATAAAAGTATTTATTTCCTCAAGTTGATTCCGATAAATACCGGGTCGCAGTACCAGGCTCGCATAAGCACGTGCGACATAAAAAAGTTACGAGGAGTTATCAAAAGGGCGCAGCAGTTAAAGGCAGATATAAAACGGCCCCTGGAAGTAATCTCCTTACAGCCATGTCCTCCTGGTACCTACACGCATTATACCCCGCTATTAAAACACACAATTAATACAACCCCATTTTATGATTGCTTTAAAACGTAATAAACGTCAATTCGCGTAATTACGGCAAGAAATAACAAAATACATAGGTTCTTTCTATTATGTACACCAGGAAACGATCGATGTGCTCAATACAAGCATTTTTTCTATACCAACTTGAAAGCAACTAGTGCTGTGTGAAAATAATTACCAGGAAATCATAAATAAATATTATTTTGCCGCATATATTAGCACAATTATAGACTCTCTATTTATAAGCGAACCTATAACTTATTCAGTCTAGAGATCTTATCTATCGCATGTCTAAAATTGCAAATTAGATTAAAGATAAACTGTTCATAATTTAACATTCGATAAACTAATTTGAATGAACACAGAGTACGGTGACAGGATAGATCGCTTAAGTAGAGTCGGAAACGTACGCGTGGCCATAGACCTAGATATTAGCGAATTGACACTAAAAGCCTTATCTGTCTTCATTATAGAGTCAATAATCCTATCTGAAAAGACTACCCGCTTATCAACTTTCAGAGCAGCATTATTATTAACTTGTCTCTCTAATATACATGTACTCGTAAATTGTGCTCGTTTAGATTCAAATTAAAATAACACCTTCTTCGTGCTGCACGCGTAGAGAGCTAAAAGTAACGATAATTTGTTGTTTGAACAAATAATTTTATTAACAGTGCCTAACCCGTCTTCATTAATCAAAAAAATCATGTCAATTATGTTGATGTACTCGTAACTCGTAATTGTAATAATTGCGACAGAATAAATATTAAGTTAACGCAGAAATAAAAAATGTATAAGAGTATAAGATAAGATAAGATTTTATTGAATAAAAACTTAGTATAAGAATGTATTAAAAATGGATTAGGGTTCTTCGTCAACTCAATCTACAGGGTTTAACCGTTAATCCAAAAAAAAAAATTCAACCACAGATTTTTAAACTGAAAAAATCCTAAGAAAACTTCAGGGAGTGCCAACCGCGTTGACCCTACCAATTGATCATCAGCAGTCATCACCAGCACGTTTAGTTTACATTTAATTTAGGTATGACATGTAATTAATTTAATTGCTTATACATATTTAGGTGTAAGTGGTTTGTTACTGTTATTTACCTGAAGTAATTGTGTAAACCGTGT
Source organism: Ostrinia furnacalis (assembly GCF_004193835.3). Lineage (NCBI taxonomy): Eukaryota > Metazoa > Arthropoda > Insecta > Lepidoptera > Crambidae > Ostrinia > Ostrinia furnacalis. The sequence goes on from NW_021135425.1 coordinate 447,505, forward strand.
TCTTCCTATTATAAATTAAATAAACTTTTTTTTGCATCTGATTATGGACAGAAATTAAAGTTGGAAGTGTTCGCCAAGTTTAAGGCTGGGTTACACCATCTTACTTTAACTTTAACACACGTCAAAAGTCTGTCAAACTCCATACAAAATTTAACTCGCGATGGCTAGATTTTTGCGGATTAATTTATGATGAAAACCCAAGATTGGAATGTGAAAAATCATAACATCATAACTAAAAAGAAACATGGCTGGTTTAGTTCACGCTATCATTCTGATCTAAATTATAATGGACCGTTTTAAATTTGTCATCGGGTTACATTCCTCACGAATTTTCCACGCTTTACATTTATATCTTGACTGAGAATAATTCTGAAATGAATTATAAAATTGAACTGTCACAAGTCCATGATAAAACGGTCAGGCTTATAAAATGAGAACTCTATTTCACTTTGTTACGAATGAATGATGATTTAGAATTAAACCCACAGAACAAAATTTTCTGTTCAGTGATTAAATGTCTGTCTAATCCAGAACGAAGAATGGTTCTCTGTAACAGTTATTAAATAAGGCGATGTTTTTAAACAAAGTTATGCTAATATAAACTTGTGATTATGCCAGGAGGTCTAGTTTTTACTGTTTTAAACTCTTGGCAGGTTAATCGTATTTGATTGCGCGATTCGTGCCATTCTATAATAGTATTATAAGGAATATAAATTGTGCTAAATAAGCATAGCTTAGGCCCCAAGCACGCACTAGCCTCAGTTTATATACGCTTTGTGAGAGAAACCGGGCTTATCTGAGCTGTTTTATGACTATTTTACGATTATTGCCCCTTTGAATTGGTTATAAATGCGAACGATATGAAATTTCTATAAAGGTATAATTTTATATAGACATGTTCATTTGGGCACTGCGATGGGCACTCTATTGAATTAATTTTTATAGCCCGACCTAAACGCTTGCTCGTGCATAACTATTGGCCAATTCTACGCATTATGATGCCTGTGCGAACTGCGAATAGCTCGTCAATATTGTTATTTCAACATGTTTCGAAATGTATCATAATAAAATTAATCAACCATTTGTAGTCGAACCAACTTGGCCGAAGCTCATTAGGCGCACGAACCATCAATACAAGGTATTAAGATTGTATTCGGAATCAGACATCATTATCTTTTTACGCTCTCAATCATTTTGATTGAGATTCATTGCAACACAATTATAAACCATAATATGAATATTTAAAAAGGTATGTAATTTTTGTGAGATCAGTGTAGGAATAATAATATAATTCCTATAGGTAATTAAAAAGCACACATGGGCGTTGTGCAACGTGACTTGGTATATGAAACGATTTGACAGGCATTTCGTAGCGTGGAGCGAGGTGAAGCGACAGCTGTTAAAACTTACGCAGGAAACTTACGCAACCAAGCTAACACTCGCTGTTTGACAAATGCTCCAATTTCTACAATACAATATTAAAATGACAGACTCCTTATCTTTCTCTCCCATTGCATAGTGTAACATCATCTCCGCTACGAGGACTTGCGCTTGAGGACTTGAGACAGGAGATGTGTTCGCTGGTGGTTTGGGCCAGGCTTGACTCGGTGCTGGTTGTTGCAGGGCTACAATGGTGTGTGTTTGTGCGGGGCAGCGGGGGGCGGGCGCGGCGAGCCGGCGCGGATGGCGGCGCCAATGAGGGAAGGCGCGCCGGCCGGCGGAGCTCGCCCCGCGCCACACGCGCACCCCGCCAACTTCGAGTACGATGACAACGAGTGGGACATCGGCATCGGCGACCTCATCATAGACCTCGATGCCGACATAGAGAAGACCGACGAGGCGGGCGGCATGGCGGCGCGCGCCGAACCAGACGCGCAGCGCACCGCGCTCAAGATGAAGATCAAGCGCACCAAGCCCGGCACCAAGAGCTCCGAGGCCAAGCACGAGATCGTCAAGTCGAACGAGATGAACGGCGAGCCCAAGCCCGCGCCGCCCGCGCCGAACGCGCCGCCCGCCGCCGCCAAGCGCGGCTCCGGCGGCCACCGGCGGGACAAGGCCAGAGACAAGCACCACCACCCGCACCCGCCGCACGACGTCAACGGCGTCGCGCGGGTGCCGCCGCCGCCCAACGCGCCCGGGCCGCCCGCGGCGCCGACGCCTGCGCCTGGGCCGCCCGCCGCCGCGCCCGCGCCCGC